>NC_057801.1:432930388-433211805 GCF_018294505.1 Triticum aestivum
AGACACACCTGAGAATCTCAATGATATTTCTATCTCTGATGCTAAAACACAATCAGGTGATCAACATGAACCTAGTGATAATGTTAATGATAATGTTTATGTTGATGCTCAACCTAGAAAAAGCAATGATGTAGAGATTAAACCTGCTGTTGATCTTGATAACCCACAATCAAAGAATCAACGTTATGATAAGAGAGATTTTGTTGCTAGGAAGCACGATAAAGAAAGAGAACCATGGGTTTAGAAACCCATGCCCTTTCCTCCTAAACCATCCAAGTCAAAGGATGATGAGGATTTTGAGCACTTTGCTGAAATGATTAGACCTATTTTCTTACGTATGCGCTTAACTGATATGCTGAAAGTAAATCCTTATGCTAAGTATATGAAGGATATCATCACAAACAAAAGAAAGATACTGGAAGCTGAAATTTCCACCATGCTTGCTAATTACACTTTTAAGGGTGGAATACCAAAGAAACTTGGAGATCCGGGGTACCAACTATACCATGCTCCATTAAAAGAAATTATGTTAGGACTGCTTTATGTGATCTTGGAGCCGGTGTTAGTGTTATGCCTCTCTCTTTATATCGTAGACTTAAATTGAATAAGTTGACACCTACTGAAACATCTTTGCAAATGGTTGATAAATCAACTGCTATACCTGTCGGTATTTGTGAGGATGTGCATGTTGTGGTTGCAAATGTCACTATCTTAACGGACTTTGTTATTCTTGATATTCCTGAGGACGATAGTATGTCTATTATCCTTGGTAGACCTTTTTTGAACACTGCAGGGGGTGTTATTGATTGCAACAAAGGCAATGTCACTTTTCATATTAATGGTAATGAGCATACGATACTCTTTCCGAGGAAACAATCTCAAGTTCATAGCATAAATTCTATTGAAAGAGTTCCAACTATTATTTTTGGAGGTTTTGAATTTCCTCTCCCTACTGTCAAGAAAAAGTATGATATTCTTATTGTTGGGGATTTTCATATCCCCGCTGAGGTAACTTAGTGTTATTCGAAATTTCTCCGGTTCCGTGCTATTCGGAATGAGTTTGTTAACAAGACTTGATCAACCTTGTTAGTGGATTCATTTTGACGATCACGAGATGGATGAAACCAGAAGGCACAACCTTCTGTACCCTCTTTTTACTTTTTGTTATTTAAAATAAATAAAGCAAAAATAGTATTATCTGTCTGTTTTCTGAATTATTAGTGCATTAAAAATAATCCCAAAATAAAAGTGCTCCAAATGCCCTGCAAATTTAGTATGATTTTTTCTGGAATATTTGAGGATTTTAGGCACTAAAATCACTGTAGGAGGGGCAAGCACCAGGCCACGAGAGTGGAGGGCGCCCCCCCCCCTATAGGGCGCGCCCCCCTGTCTCGTGGGCCCCTGGTGGCCCCCCTCCACTTATGCCAGCACCCACACACTTCATCTTCCACCCAAAAAAATCCCCATCCAGCTCAAGCATGAGTTCTAGCTCTTTTTGCTGCGATTTTCGATCTCCTTGCTCAAAGCTCCATTCACAAAACTGCTTTGGGAGATTGTTGCTTGGTATTTGACTCCTCCATTGGTCCAATTAGTTTTTGTTCTAGTGCTTTATTCATTGCAAATTTTTGCTGCATAGGTGACCATGTTCTTGAGCTTGCATGTTAAATTTTTGAGGTCCCAAGCAATTCCAATGCATGATATAGGCTCTAGTCACTTGTAGGAGTAGTTGCTATCGATCTTGTTCAGTTTTATTTACTTTTATTTGGAAGTTACTAAAATTTCAGAAATTTTCAAAAAATGTTAAGGAACTTTTTGAGGGGCTCTTCTAGCCAAAGCTCTCAGGAAAAACAAGCCAAAGAGAAGGAAAAAGCCAAGTATAATCTTCCTTGCTTAGCGGAAGTACGGTCGTGTGAATGGCCATGCGAGGATTTCTTGAAAGAAGCTGGAATTCATGAAGATTTTTATTCTTTGATCGAGACTGCAGGCCTCACCGATTTCATCAACGACCGGATCGATCAGTATCTGTTACTCACAAATACTTTCATGCAAAACTTTTATTATTATCCTAAGAAGTCACCGCCTGCAGCATCATTTCATTTATATGATGAATTCAGAGAAATGTCTTTACGTAATTTTTGCGCGGTGTGTAGGATACCTTATGAGGGAAAATAGAGGAACCCCATCGTAAAGATGTGGATGGCTTTGTTAATACTATCGCTATAGAGGAGCCAAAGAAGGGCTCTGAGGCAAAAGTCTCTAGCATACACTTTCCTGTTTTACGCTACTTTGCCATATTTGCTAGTAGATGCTTGATTGGTCGTGGAAATAGTGGAAACTTGAGCATTCCTGATATTATCATTCTTCAACATGCCTTGCTTGGAGACAATACTTTTAGTATGGGTGTCGTAGTTGCTAAACGGCTAGCCCTGAATCGTACAAAAGGCCCCATATTTAGAGGTATCTATGCTGCACGTCTTGCTAGACATTTTCATATACCCATTAGGCACCATGAGGAAGAGGAGACAACATTGCCTCCTCACATTTTAGATTACGATAGCATGGTAGCACACAAGTTTATTGTTGACAACGAAGATAGGATACTCTTGTATAAACTTAGATTCAATAAGAAACACTTTGAGATTATTATTTTGCCTGCGCCTTTGTTGTTTGATTTGCTTGCAGAAAAATTTCTTGTCACATCCGAAGTAGTGAACAATCATCGAGCCCAAGCTTTTACTCCAGAACCTGAACCTGAGCCGGAACCTGAGCTGGACCCTTATCATGCATCATCTGTCCAGTGGGATTCGGAGATGACCAGCCAGTATTATCCTGATTACACCTCTCATTACTCCGGAGAGAGTAGCGGCGGTCCTTGGTATTAGACCAACTTAGGCCAAAAGCCTAAGCTTGGGGGAGTACGTATTTCTCACCGACTTTACATTCATGTTCACACACTAGTCGTCAGTGCTCATACTCTTTCATTGTATTATCCTTGCTAGTTTAAATTCCTTTTTCTAGTTTTCTTCTTGTGTGCTTGATAAACCTTAAGAAAAACCAAAAAAATAGTTAGTTTAATTTCCATGCTTGTAGTAGAAATTAAAATGAAAACCCAAAAAGATTTCTAGTTCTTCTTTTTACTTGTTGGGAGCTTTCCCGTGTAAATAGTTTTATTTTATTTCCTTTCCTTTGGGGGTCAAGAAGACCATATTGAAAATGCTTAGTGTCTCATATGCATGATTGTTTATTTAATTTAGAGCCCATATTACTTGTCTTCCCTTTTGAGTTGAATGCTTGCAGATTCCAGCTTAGTCCAATGCACATGCACTCTTATTATTATACACATCGTTCGGTCGTGCAAGTGAAAGGCAATAATAACGATATATGATGGACTTATTGGGATGAGAAAAGCTGGTATGAACTCGACCTCTCTTGCTTTTGTAAATATGTTGAGTTCATCGTTTCTGAGTCAGCTTATTATTAAGTAAACATATTTGCAATGACATTTAGAGATTATAGTTGCTTGTGCCATGCTTGAGTAGCTATGAGTTATAATGGTTTACCTTGCGTGCCAACATGCTATTAGAATGATTATGATGGTGTATGATGGGATGGTATCCTCCTTTAAATGAATTGAGTGACTCGACTTGGCACATGTTCACGCATGTAGTTGAATCAAATCAACATAGCCGTCACGATACTTATGTTCATGGTAGATTATATCCTGCTCATGCTTGTACTCGGTGTAAATGAATTTTAATGCATGTTCATGACTATTGTCGCTCTCTCAGTTGGTTGCTTCCCAGTCTTTTGCTAGACTTCACCTGTACTAAGCGGGAATACTGCTTGTGCATCCAAACTCCTTAAAACCCAAAGTTGTTCCATATGAGTCCACTATACCTTCCTATATGCGGTATTTTCCTGCCGTTCCAAGTAAATTTGTATGTGCCAAACTCCAAACCTTCAAATGAATTCTGTTTTGTATGCTCGAGCATCTCATGTTACAACTAGGGCTGCCTATATCTTCCATGCTAGGTGCGTTATTCTCACGAGGAGTGGACTCCGCTCCTCATTCACCAGAAAGGGCCGGTAACCGGGATGCCCAGTCCCATGATCCAAAAAAAATCAAAGCAAATCAAAATAATTAAACAAATCTCCACCAGAGTTGTTGTTAGTTGGAGGCACTCGTTGTTTCAAGCAAGCCATGGATTGATGCTTGTTGGTACTTGGGGGAGTATAAACCTTTACCATTCTGTTTGGGAACTGCCTATAATGCATGTAGTATGGAAGATACAGCCATCTCATAGTTGTTGTGTTGACAGTGAAAGTATGCCGCTCAAAATGTTATTCAATCTCTATTTTAAAATCGAGCTCTGACACCTCTACAAATCCCTGCTTCCCTTTGCGAAGGGCCTATCTATTTACTTTTATGTTGATTCATCACCCTTCTTATTAAAAAGCACCCGTTGGGGAGCACACTGTCATTTGCATTCATTACTATTGGTTTATATTGGGTATGACTTGACTGGATCACTTTTACCATGAATTACAATGTTTAGTCAGTCCTTAATCTTTAAAGGTGCTCTGCATTTATGTTTTGCGGTCTCGGAAAGGGCTAGCGAGATACCTTTTTGTTATATCATGTTATAGTTATTTTGAGAAAGTGTTGTCATCCGAGTTTTATTATTATGGCTCACTAGCTGATTATGCTATTGATATGAGTAATTGTGAGACCTAGGTGTTATTGTTAGTATGGTTAGTTCATAGTATTTGCTGAACCTGAATGATGGCTTTTCATGTTTACAACAACAAGAGCAAACAGAGTTTGTAAAAGTTTTTCTTTATCACTTTCAGTTTATCAACTGAATTGCTTGAGGACAAGCAAAGGTTTAAGCTTGGGGGAGTTGATACGTCTCCAACGTATCTACTTTTCCAAACACTTTTGCCCTTGTTTTGGACTCTAACTTGCATGATTTGAATGAAACTAACCCGGACTGACGCTGTTTTCAGCAGAACTGCCATGATGTAGTTTTATGTGTAGAAAAGAAAAGTTCTTGGAATGTCCTGAAAATCCACGGAGGCACTTTTTGGAATTAATAAGAATTTTTGGGCGAAAGAAATACACCAGGGGGCCCAGGGCCTATCCACGAGACAGGGGGGCGCGCCCCCCCTATAGGGCGCGCCCCCTATCTTGTGGCCCCCCTGGACCTCCACCAACCTCAACTCCAACTACATATATTCACGTTTGGGGAGAAAAAAATCAAAGAGAAAGTTTCATCGCGTTTTACGACACGGAGCCACCGCCAAGCCCTAATCTCTCTCGGGAGGGCTGATGTGGAGTCCGTTCGGGGCTCCGTAGAGGGGGATTAGTCGCCATCGTCATCATCAACCATCCTCCATCACCAATTTCATGATGCTCACCGCCATGCATGAGTAATTTCGTCGTAGGCTTGCTGGACGGTGATGGGTTGGATGAGATTTACCATGTAATCAAGTTAGTTTTGTTAGGGTTTGATTCCTAGTATCCACTATGTTCTGAGATTGATGTTGCTATGACTTTGCTATGCTTAATGCTTGTCACTAGGGCCCGAGTGCCATGATTTCAGATCTGAACCTATTATGTTTTCATGAATATATGTGTGTTATTGATCCTATCTTGCAAGTCTATAGTCACCTATTATGTGTTATGATCCGACAACCCCGAAGTGACAATAATCAGGATACTTCTCGGTGATGACCGTAGTTTGAGGAGTTCATGTATTCACTATGTGTTAATGATTTGGTCCGGTTCTCTATTAAAAGGAGGCCTTAATATCCCTTAGTTTCCGCTAGGACCCCGCTGCCACGAGAAGGTAGGATAAAATATGTCATGCAAGTTCTTTTCCATAAGCACGTATGACTATTTACAGAATACATGCCTACATTACATTGATGAACTGGAGCTAGTTCTGTGTCACCCTATGTTATAGCTATTACATGAGGAATCGCATCCGGCATAAATATCCATCACTGATCCATTGCCTATGAGCTTTTCATATATTGTTCTTCGCTTATTTACTTTTCCGTTGCTACTGTTACAACTGCTACAAAAACCCAAAAACATTTATCTTTACTTTTGCTACTATTACCATTATTATCATACCACCTTTGCTACTAAATACCTTGCTGCAGATACTAAGTTATCCAGGTGTGGTTGAATTGACAACTCAACTGCTAATACTCAAGAATATTCTTTGGCTCCCCTTGTGTCGAATCAATAAATTTGGGTTGTACTTCACCCTCGAAAGCTGTTGCGATCCCCTACACTTGTGGGTTATCAGCAGGCGAAACAGGGATTTGAGCAATCGATGCCGAGGGACAGTTAGTGGACACAGGATTGGTAAAATAAATTGTGGCCTGAGTCGGATCTCTGGACCGCTGGACCACCGTCTCTGGTGCTGATGTCGACTGAGGCTCCTGCCCTATAGCCATCCTTCTGCTCGAAGACCTGCCCCTCCTTCCCGTATTCTTTTGAGGCGCTTATTCATCATCATCTCGAAGTTCAATGACGTATCGTGGGGCTGCACCAAAAGCAACCATAGGGACTCAATCGACCAACAATTCAATAGACTAAACAAGTGCAAGATTGCAGGATCATACCAGCTTTGGAAGTAGCCACGTCTTCAGTCTCTTCATCATCCTGATCCTTATCAATGTCCATGGAGGTTCCAGAAGTTGCAGCACTGAAAAATTCATAACCCACTCGGTCAGAGCAGAAGTATGAGTCGGCAGTAAAACACAGAAAGATAGAACACTCACGCAGAAGCGACGGGAACGTCCATCTTGATCCTGTGCAAGGTCTTCCGAGGCTTTGAAGGGGCAACCTTGGGCTGCTTGGCGTCCTTTTCTGACGGCTCCGGAGTCAAAGTCTGAGTGTGCTTATGCACTTGCGTGCTCGGAGCCACAGCCTTGTTACGCCCGCCCACTAGATCACGAGACTGCTTGGACCGGCACTCTGAGCGGGGTGGTGAGTCGACCTCCTCTTCTTCGTCGTCCAACTCATCACTCTCTTCCTCCTCCTCATCGTCAGGAGATTGCCAGTCGGCGCTCTCATCCGCGCTCTCCACTTCCTCCTGAGCTTGCTCCTGGGCTTGCTATCCATTCGACATTGAATACATCTTAGTATAAACCTACAAGGCAAGAAGTTAAACACACATCAGTCAGATTCAAAGATGTCACAAGACAGAATGAAATACACTCGGTAATAAGGATCAGACCTTGTCCAGCTGGTTGTCAGCGTCGAATGGACTGACTCTCCTTGCCCCCCTAGGGTTGTCTTTGTTTCCGGTAATGCCCTTCAGCCACTGGGCCACCGTCTCATCGGTAACCTCCTCTGGGTGAACCTGTGTAACGCCTCGGATTCGATGCGCCAGGTGTCTGCCAGTTATTCGCCGTAGTTGCCATGTCATTTGCTTGCGTGTTGCATTTTATCATGTCATCATGTGCATCCCATTTTGCATACGTGTTCGTTTCTTGCATCCGAGCATTTTCCCCGTTGTCCGTTTTGCAATCCGACACTCCTATGTCATCCGGCGTCCCCTTCCTGCCTCTCTTCGTGAGCGGGTGTTAAACTTTCTTGGAATGGCCCGAGGTTTGCCAAGCGGCCTTGGTATACCACCGGTAGACCGCCTGTCAAGTTTCGTGCCATTTGGAGGTCGTTTGATACTCTAACGGTTAACCGGGTAACCGTAAAATCCCCTTTTCTCTTGCAGCCCAACACCCCTCCAAAGTGGCCCAAAACCCATCCTAACCCCCTCCATGCTCTCGGTCATTCGATCACGATCGCGTGGCCGAAAACCGTGCCTCATTTGGACTCTCCTAACTCCCAGAATCTATAAATATGCCCTCTCCCCCAAAATTCACGGATGTTTCCTACCCTAACCCTAGCCTCTCTCCCTCTCAGCCGCCGCACGTGTCCACCCACCGCTGGACACGCCCGCGCCGCCGCCCGCAGCCACTCCCCGCATGACACGTGTCCCCGCCGCCGCAGCCTTCCCCCGCGACCCGACGCGGCCCGTCGGGCCCGAGGCCGGCCCGCCCGCGCTTCGCTGGAGTCCCCCGCCGACCTCGCCGGCGTTTGCCTCCGCCGCCGCCCTGCCGGCGTGCGCCGCTACCGCGCGCCGCCGTGTGCCTCCGTCCTGCCCCGCCGCCCGGTGCGCCCCGCCGCTCGAGACGGCCCGCGCCTCCGCCCGCAACCTCCCGCGCCCGCGCTTCGCCGGAGTCCCCCACCGACCTCGTCGGCGTTTGCCTCCGCCGCCGCCCCGCCGGCGTGCGCCACTGCCGCGCCCCGCCGCGCGCCTCTGTATTGCCCCGCCGCCCGGCGTGCCCCGCCGCCCGCGCCGGCCTGGGCCGCCGCCGCGCCCTCCGGCCCCGCCGGCGCCAAGGCCTCCTCCCGTGCAGCCCCGCCGTCGCCGGTGCCTCCCGCGGCCTCCGCCGTCGAAGCCTCTCACCGCCGGTGAGATCCCAGCCGGGGAAGGTCCCCGCCGGCCAGATCCCGCACCTCCTCGGCGTCCGGGCCAGATCCCTCCGCTGCCCGGGTCCTTCTCGCGGATCCGCGCCTGACCCGCCCCAATCCACTCCAACCCGTTGACTTTTTCGCGAGGTTAATTTCTGCCAAGTCCCAGATCTGTGTAATTTTTCATGCCATGTTCATTGCATCATAACTCTATGCAGACTGCTCCGTTTCATGCGTATGATATATCAAAATGTTCATCATGAGATGCTCTTCATTGCATTCCATTGTGCCATGCTTATTTGAGGTCATCTTGATGCCTGGATCATTGTTGTAAGAGTGCTATATGATGTTAATCTGCTGAAACTGTTATAACTTGGTGATTTGTCATTTTTGTTGCATTTGATGTGTGCATCCTATGAGGTTGATGTCTACATGTGTTTTGGTCTACATCATGCCATCTTTACAGAGGTGAAATCCATGTATTTTTGTGGGTCTTGTAGTGAGTGCATCGACTTTGTTAAGTAGGGTACTTGCTGTTGCTGTTTTGCTTGTCTGTTTCTGTTATATTTTGTTGCTATGTAAACCTGGTGCTACCTGTCATTCTATGCATAATCTGGAGATGTTCTATAAGGATGTTTTGTTCCACATGTCATTCTCTATCCATTCATGCCCCTGGTTGCATTTATAGCCTGCTGTAGCTTGTTGGAATCTTGCTCCAAAGTTGCTAAATAATGTTGATGTCAGCCTGTTAACATTAAGTTCAGTTTTGCGATGTGTTTTGCTAGTGATCCATGCACCCTATGAACTTTCTCTTGCCATGCTTAGCTTCATAAACATGTCTTCTTACTTTTAGTTGCCTTGTAATGCCATGTATTGATCTGTGTTGAGTGTTACAAGCTCACCAACATGCCTACTTATTGTTGTTCCTGCCATGTATGAATCTGTCATATAACTTGCCATGTTTACATGGGTGCCATCATATCTTATGATCCTTTTTGGCTCATGGTCAGTAAAGGACTTTTGTTCTATGCATTTATTAGTATCATGCCATGCCTTTGTTTGCCATGATAAGTTCCTGTAGCATGTTGTTTGATGGCTCTAAACATTGCAACCTGATGTTATTTCTGCTAAGTCTGTAAACTGTTATTATTTGCAATCTTGCCATGTATTTTTGAGCATGTTCTAGTGTTTTATGGAGATAGCTCAGTGTTCATGTTTTGTTATGCTTTACCAGTACATCATGTCCATGCCTTTTGTTTTTATGTTAAGGTGTTGTAGCATGTTGTTTTGATGCTTGCAATATGCCTAGTTGCTGTTTTGGATAGATTGTTGCTATAACTTGTATAGAGTGTATGTGTTGAACCGTTGCTCCGTTTTGAGTGTGCTCTATATGAAACTTGCTTGATTTTGCATGTAGTTTCATATTATCATGTTGCTTCCTTGTTTTGAGTGTTTGCTTGATGTTTGGATGTATTTTGCATCAATTCCATGTTTGACTTGTTTTGCTCATATCTTTTAGGCCGTAGGTCCGAATTAAATGAAATTTATATGTAACTTGACTAGAATCTCGTCTGGATCATCTTGGTGCACCTTAACTTGCTGTTTAACAACTTCAACTTAATGTTTGTTCAGATCTGGACCATTTTCTAAATTTGCATATGAGGACTTACCGGATTTGTTATATGTTGTTCCCGGCCTCATTTAAACTTGCCTTGATGTGTTGCTCTTGGTTGCATCATCCCTTGTCATGAGTAGTTTCATGTAGCTTTGTCATGCATCATGCTTATTGTGCATCATGTCATGTTCATGTGTGGTGTGTTTACTATGTTGTGTGCTTCTTCTCGATAGTTCCCGTTTCGTTGCGATCGTGAGGATTCGTTCATCTACGCTTGGTTCGTCTTCGTGGCTTCATCTTCTTCATGGACTCGTTCTTCTTCCTAGCAGGATTTCAGGCAAGATGACCGCTACCCTGGATCTCACTACTATCATTGTTTTGCTAGTTGCTTCGTTCTATCGCTTTGCGGAGCTACCTATCTTTTACTCTTCAAGCCTCCCAAATTGCCATGAACCTCTAGCCTTTGACACCCTTCCTAGCAAACTGTTGCTTGGATATGTTACCACTTTGCTCAGCCCCTCTTATAGCGTTGCTAGTTGCAGGTGAAGTTGAAGATTGCTCCATGGTGGACAGGATTATGTTGGGATATCACAATATCTCTTATTTAATTAATGCATCTATATACTTGGTAAAGGGTGGAAGACTCGGCCTTATGCCTGGTGTTTTGTTCCACTCTTGCCGCCCTAGTTTCCGTCAAATCGGTATTATGTTCCCGGATTTTGCGTTCCTTATGCGGTTGGGTGATTTATGGGACCCCCTTGACAGTTTTCTTTGAATAAAACTCCTCCAGCAAGGCCCAACCTTGGTTTTACCATTTGCCTCACCTAGCCATTTTTTCCCTTGGGTTTCCGAAGCCCGAGGGTCATCTTTATTTTAACCCCCCCCTCCTCGGGCCAGTGCTCCTTCGAGTGTTGGTCCGAAACTGGCAGACTGCGGGGCCACCTCGGGGCAACTCGAGGGCTTGTTTTACTCGTAGGCTGACCTATCCGGTGTGCCCTGAGAACGAGATATGTGCAGCTCCTATCGGGATTTGTCGGCACATCGGGCGGCTTTGCTGGTCTTGTTTTACCATTGTCGAAATGTCTTGTAAACCGGGATTCCGAGTCTGATCGGGTCTTCCTGGGAGAAGGTATATCCTTCGTTGATCGTGAGAGCTTATCATGGGCTAAGTTGGGACACCCCTGCAGGGTATAATCTTTCGAAAGCCGTGCCTACGGTTATGGGCAGATGGGAATTTGTTAATGTCTGGTTGTAGATAACTTGACACCTGATTCGAATTAAAACGCATCAACCGCGTGTGTAGCCGTGATGGTCTCTTTTCGGCGGAGTCCGGGAAGTGAACACGGTTTTGGGTTATGTTTGACGTAAGTAGGAGTTCAGGATCACTTCCTGATCATTGCTAGCTTCACAACCATTCCGCTTGCCCTCTTCTCGCTCTTATTTGCGTATGTTAGCCACCATATATGCTTAGTCGCTGCTGCAGCCTCACCACTTTACCCCTTCCTTTCCCTTTAAGCTTTGCTAGTCTTGATACCCATGGTAATGGGATTGCTGAGTCCTCGTGGCTCACAGATTACTACAACAACAGTTGCAGGTACAGTTATGCGATGATCATGACGCGAGAGCGATGCTTGCTTGCGTTGAGTTCTTCTTCTGCTTCTTCGATCAGGGGATAGGTTCCAAGTCGGCAGCCTGGGCTAGCAGGGTGGATGTCGTTTGAGTTTCTGTTTGTGTTTCATCCGTAATCGGATGGTGCTCTTATGTATGATGATGTTGTATTCGTGTGGCATTGTATGCCTTTTGTATGTATCCCCATCTATTATGTAATTTTGATGTAATGATATCCACCTTGCAAAAGTGTTTCAATATGCGGTTCTATCCTTGGTGGGACCTTCGAGTCTCTTTAGGATAGTATCGCATATTGGGCGTGACAAGCTGAGCGGTGTCATTGGAGCCCGAATACATCCACATCGAGTGATCATGGGCCTGGAGCGGCTGGATGTGTCGACTGAGAAACACTTCCAGTAAATCCATGCCAGTCACACCCTAACGGATCAACTGGACTACCCGCTCGACTAGCATGTTCGTCTCTACGTTCTCCGCTGCAGACACGGTCAAAGAAGAAGGATGCTAGACTCGATCTAGGGTAAAGGGAGGAAGACCGGTTGACTGACCGGAGGTCGGAATGTCTTGGCAATAAAACCAGGTCGACTGCCACCCTCTAACCGACTCGGGAAGTGTCATAGGAGGAAAAGTGCTCCTCTTCCTCATCTAAATCCCTAAACCCCCACACATCTGAATCACGTGCGTCCTCTCGTCAGTCGGATTTGCCTTCTTCACCGACTGGGAACGACAAGTGAAGATATGTTTGAAGAGACCCCAGTGCGGTCTACAACCCAAGAAGTTTTCATTTAGAAACAAATGCAACAAGGTATGTGATGGTGTTGGGAGAGAAATGGTGAAGCTCAACACCGAAAAATTTCAGAAAACCCCGGAAGAAAGGAACCACGTTCGACATGAGTTGCGAGGAGGACGCACTCACCCGCCCGCAGCTGAGGCTCGATCTCGTCCCCCGGCAGCCTCCAAGTCCCATCGGCAATCAAACCCGCGGCAGTCAGATCCTCCAGATCCACTTGCCGGAGTGTGGATCGAATCCAGTCCCCCTGGATCCAGCCAGGCGGCAACCCGGACCTCGATGACGAGCCCCGACTCGTTTCTTGCCCTTCGCCGTCACCGTCGCTTTCTTCGCACGCTCTAGGGCCGCCGTCTTGTCCTTCACCATGGTGGCGGATTCCGCACGGGCGGGGCGGCGGTGTCGAGAGTGGAGGCAGACGCGGTGGATAAGAAGAGGAAGAAGAAGGGGAATGGGGCGCACTGTGCAAATGCGTCAGCCACAACGCCTTTCATGGGCGTGCTTCCGAGTGGCTGACGCGTGGGCCTGAGCGATCCTATCAAATCCCGCAACAGTCGCGCGCCGGATACGTGGCGAAAAAGGTGGCATGAAAATCAAGGCGCCCTAGTCTATCCGTCCTGTTTACTGCGGCTCGCTCCGCCTCGTGCGCTTCCCCAAATTTTTGAATCCCGTGAGATCCGGGAACTGCAGCAACCAATCATGCTGAAGATTTAGCACCGTATCAACACTCGAAGATTGCCAGCATAAGTTCACTCGACGACCTCTGAATCGATCAAGGCGACTGAAATGAAGACAAAGTTTCAGCATGAACCTTGAGCTCGACAAGAATGCTTATGGAGCATAAGAGTCAGGTCAAGGTCAACTTCAAATCTCTTTTCACTCAGACCTCAATCCATTTGGGGGCTAATGACGATGCCATGAACCTAGGGTAGGGTCATAGGCCTAACCTATACGCCCTACCCAAGGACATTACCCTAGAGTCAAGGACATTCAAAGTATAGCAAGAAGTATCGAGTGAAGCCATCGAGTGCAATCCACTCGACCAGTCACCTCACTCGGATACCCCCAATTTCACTCAACTTGGATTGAGTCATTCAACCATACAGGAAACCACTCGGAGTACAGAAGACCTAGAGGATGGCAACGGTCAGACGTTCACTCTGTAGTCTTAATGATCATTAATAGCACTTTATAGCTGGCGTTACCAGTAACGCCCTATCTTAATGTATATTAAACCCCTGCAACAGAGGGCGACTGGGGTCCTGGCGCACTCTATATAAGCCACCCCCTCCTCTGGGACAAGGGTTCGCACCCCTTGTAACACACACACCCATATTCCAGTCAACTGCCTCAGGGCACCGAGACGTAGGGATTTTACCTCCTCCGAGAGGGGCCTGAACTCGTAAACTCGTGTGTACAACCTCGCCGTAGCTAGGGCCTTGCCTCCTCACACGTACCCCCTACTCTTACTGTCAGACTTAGTACCACGACACAACCCACCTGGGCGCGCCTGGGCCTACTGGCGCGCCCAGGTGTCTTGTGCTCACCTCCTTCACCTTCTGGTCCTCCCACAAAGATTCTAGTGCCTCTTTTCTTCCCAAAAAATTTGTCAAAAAGTTTCGCTGCATTTGGAGAACTTTGATTTTTGCACAAAAACAACACCACGGTAGTATTGCTGAAAACAACGTCAGTCCGGGTATGTTCCATGCAAATCATACCAAAACCATATAAAATTGTTGTAAACATGGCATGAATACTTAATAAATTATAGATACATGGGAGACGTATCATAGGGTCATAGTAGTATCATAAGGAATACAAACCTTGCTCCTCTGATTGTGAAAGGATCGAGAAGAGGGGGTGATTAGAACCTTCACAAGTAAAAGTGGAAGTTTTTAGTTTCTTCAAGTTAAGGTTGAGTTTAGCACATATTAAAGGGCACACAATACATTTTACACTAGCATGGCAAGAGTATGAGCAGCGAAAAGAGTAAAGCATGCAAGTGCAAGAATGTAAAGGGATGGGATTGGAGTGTGCAAACGAAATGGAGATGCGAAGAATTTTTGGCGTGGTTTCGATAGGTGGTGCTATTGCACGTCCATGTTGATGGAGACTTCAAACCACGAAGAGTAATGGTTGCGCAAGTCTACGGAGGGCTCCACCCACGAAGGGTCCATGAAGAAGCAACCTTGTCTATCCCACCATGGCCATCGCCCACGAAGGACTTGCCTCACTCGGGTACATCTTCACAAAGTAGGCGATCTCCTTGCCCTTACAAACTTCTTGGTTCAACTCCACATCATGTCGGAGGCTCCCAAGAGACAACCTAACCAATCTTGGAGACACCACTCTCTAAAAGGTAATAGACGGTGTGTTGATGATGAAATTCTTGCTCTTGTGCTTCAAATGATAGTCTCCCCAACACTCAACTCTCTCTCACGGATTTGGCTCTGGTGGAAGAGGGATTTGAGTGGAAAGCAACTTCGGAAAGGCTAGAGATCAAGGTTCAAATGCTAGGAATGGAATCTCATCTCGACACATGAGTAGGCGTGGTTCTCTCTCATAAAATGAATGGTGGAAGTGTAGGCTCATTTTGATGGCTCTCTCCAATGAGGAAGAGGGGATGGAGGGATATATATATAGCCTCCACACAAAATCCAACTGTTACACACTTTGACCCATCTTGGTGGCACCGATTAAAAAACTCGGTGGCACCGATCTTTACAAAAATATGAACGTTAGGAATCTTGGTGGGACCGACTAGAACAACTCGGTGGGACCGATGTGCTAGGGCTTAAGGCAAACCTCATCTCGGTGGCGCCGATTGCATCATCTCGGTGGGACCAAAGTGAAGCAATAAGCAACAGAGAATCGGTCAAGCCAACTTGGTGAGACTGATTGTAACATCTCGGTGGAACCGAAGTGAATGCAACAAGTCACAGAGCGCTGGCAAGGCCATCTCGGGGAGACCGAGATCCGTATCGGTAAGACCTAATTGTTAGATTTTTGGCAGTGGCTAAGTCGAGATGAACTCAGTGGCTCTGGATGGGAAATGTTGGTGGGTCCGAGTTGGAAATTAGGTTTTGTACATATGTGGATAGATAAAGTGGCTGAGGGTTTTGGTACTAATATCACTAAGCACTTGAGCAACAAGATCATTAAGCAACACCTCATCCCCTTTTAATAGTATTGACTTTCCTATGGACTCAATGTGATCTTGGATCACTTAAACAAAATTGTAGAGTCTTGAGCTCTTGCCAATCCTTTTCTTTAGCATTTTGAACGGGTTCCACATCCTCTTGTGCTTGCCACACCACTGTTGAACTTATTTGAAATATACTAGAGAAAGACATTAGTCCAATAAAAGATATGTTGACATTAATTACCAAAATCACCCAGGGAGCACTTGTGCTTTCAGATTGTTTACTTCACTTTGGTCGGTCAAGGAAACATTCAACTTTGTGTCATCTATTTTGCTATGGTCTAGTATCTTCATGTCGAATTCCAGCTAAAGGAGAGCCCATCCTGTCCATCTAGGCTTGGTCTTTCTTTGCAAGCACGTCCTTTACTATCTGACGATCCATGTAGACAATGATTTTTGTTTCTGCAATGTAAGGCTGGGACTTTTCAGAAGCAAATATTACAACACAGAATTCTCTATCATCTTTAGCATAGTTCCTTTGGGCATCACTTATAGTACGACTAGCGTAATAAATGATATTAAGGTTGTTACCTTCATGTTGTCCTAAGTCAGGACTTATCGCATTGTTATCAGTCTCACAAATTACCTCATAGGGTTAGTCCCATGTAGATGGTTTGATGATAGGTGTCGTGATCAAGGCTTGCTTCAAATGCTCAAAGGCGGTAGTATACTCCTTGCCGAATTCGAACAGTCACTTTTCTGCATAAGGTTTGTCGTTATCATGATGTTCTTTTCTTAAGCTTAAAAATGCTCTTGTAAGTGCTATAATGGCAAACACGTATAAAGAGGTGCACAAACATGATAAAATCCAAACAATCCTATAGCTACGGAACAAAATAAGAGGTGCAAAACAATGCAATAATTGGATTCATCACGCACCTCTCTCTGATGGGCTTCCAAGCATCACTGTTTCGGACCCTCCTAGAGAAATGCATGGACCACATCCTTTAGGTTCAGGCTTGGATCCTCCTTGCACTACAATACTTTAGGACTGAGGGATACGGCACCGGTGTTCGAGTTTGCTGGTGCGGTGTCTGGTTTGCGAGTCGAAGTCATTGTCTTTGCAGTCAAAACTGTAGAAACCATTGTCTATAGTCTGCTGGCCTTCTTCACTTCACTGCATTCATCATATGATGTCATGACTTGTGGATCCAATATGTCGCAACTTGCGACAATGGTAGTTGGAAAACTCCCCGCTTGCGCTTGTAATTTCAATGAGGTGGCCTCCTTCTCCTCAAAACTCGGTGTGCTCACGTCGACTTTTTGTGACACATTGGTCGCCGCACTTGGCGAACTAACCCGGATCACTTCTGGTAAATGGCATGGCGTTGTTTGTGATAGCCTCCTGCTGTCCCACGTGAGTACCAGTGTCCCTGACACATGCACAAACTACCTCGAGTTGGATCATGTAGAGCTCATTAAAGATAGACCTCTTCACGCTCATGAGAGAACTCCCGCTCCCCTCATAAACCCTCACCCGATCATCGTGCCATTCCGGAAAATCCCTCGGTAGGTATACTGGCATGGTGACTAGGTCAGAGGGGAAACATGAGACAGTTTTACCCATGCTCAGGCCCTCTGGAAGAGATAAAATCCTACTCCCGCTCTGTGTATATTGCTATTGGGGTGTATAAAGTACATGTATAACCGAAGGATTGCATGATATGTGGAGGGGAGTCCTCCATGGCTCCGACTTCCTTATCTTGAACGACAAGACTTCCAGAGTGTTCTCCTACAGGGCATGAAGGCCCTACTAATGGCCCAGGGCGCAACCGACCTAGGGGGGCTTGGGACGGCCTACTTGGGCCGGTAACCAGCAAGGCGAGGCACCCCTGAGCCATAACACCGTTAGTAACCTTTGAACCAGTCATCAGGTTTGGCTGCATGCCGAACACGATCAATCAAATATTGAAAGCAATCTATTTTGTCCATACCACAGTGGACATAAACACAAATACTTACGGAGGTGGTATCATTTAGAGCTTCTGTCAGAATGTTCATAGTAGAGCAGATTTGTTGTTAGTATTCACATTGGTATTTTGGCTGAAAAAGTTGCACGACTTGTCCACACTAACCAATTGACCGGAGGATGCACAATAAGAAGTAAAAATGGATACCCTAAAAAAATGGAAGAGTAAGGGCCAAGCTGCATGCACAGCCTGACTATACGTAAGGGCCAAGTTTTTTTTGAGAGAGATGGAAGAGCGGCCCAGAAATCAGCTCGGAACAAGTCCACCGCGCATTCTCCGAACTATCCCTTCCTTGGTGCAGATCGAACGGCGTCGCTCGCCACACTGCCGCACGGACAGCCACGATTCGCTCGCCTTTCCCGCAGCGCCGTCACTACGCAGCCAATAAAACCACCCAAAGGCCGCAACCCCCGGTAGCCCACAGCGCACTGGCCACAGGGGGATCGCCTAGGTCCTTCTCCTGCGCCTTCGCTCGGCGCCGCGGCCGCGCCTCTTCATCCTCCAGGGCTGTCCTCATCTCATTCCTCCTGATAGCGAGGGGGATCCTCAAGGTGAGACAACATCCTTGTGCTCGATCGATCAATTCCCTGTAGATCGTCCGTGTGTTGTGTTGAGTGGTTTTGGTCCAGCTCGCAAGGGTTCTTGTTCTTCCCGTGGAATAGTTTAACATTATTTGTAGTAGGTACAAGTAATGGTCTCGTGCTGAATGCCGATCTAATTCTGGTAGATGTATCTTTTGTATCACAAAACACGCCCTAGATTTTTCTCCCTGATGCATTTTACCGTCTGATGCGATATAAATGCCGTTCTGTTGAAACGTTTTCGGTGCTACGTATTTTACATTCGAATTTGTTTCCAGTAGCAAAGTTTAAATTATGTTAAGCATTCGAACATGTATTGTTTCCGCAGGGCCATAAGTTTCTGCAGAGTGACATGAATATGTGTTCCGTTTATTAAGAGATTTATGTTCTGTTTACTACAGTATTATGCTACTGATTCATGCGATTCACTAGATACACAATCTTTGTTTTCCTTCTCTTTCTTGTATTGATACAAGAGCTTCGTTTAGTTCTGTCATGGCAATCTTGGGTATTTTTTTTTCCGAGGCTTTGTTTTCTGTTATCTCTACTCTCTGATTTACGATCTCTTGCTATGTAAATAAGGATATTTTGTGTTGCAGTCTAAAGTTCATTATTCTGCGAAATGTTTAATGTTACAACATTTACCTTAGTTGTCATGCAGAATCTAATATAGACTGAAGTCTCAACTGGCTTGCATTATATTGATGTCCTTGTTTTCAACCTGTGCTTTGATTTTTTTTACCATGTCTGCAGAATTTTCTCTTTCCATGCTCTGCTTACCTCTGTGCACTTATGTATACAAACATAGGAGCTACCAAATCTGGTTAGGACTGTCATTTCTACCTTGGGGTGATTCAGTAATCTTCTTAGTACTGTTAATCTTAGTCATTACATGGATTCTAACTTGGTTACTACTTTTGAACAGGAATTTATATTTGTACTGTGATAATCAAAAGCAGTCAAGATGGTGAAATTCACAGTAGAAGGACTCCGCATCATTATGGACAAGCAAAATAATATTCGCAACATGTCTGTTATTGCTCATGTGGACCATGGTATGTGCTGGAAAGGTTACTGCTTGGGTTGCACAAGTATTTGATGTTTTTATTCATATGTTATCTATGGGGGTTGATCCCTTTTTGCTTGTTCATATTGTCTCTTGTTTGTATGAATAGTTGCTCAGCATAGACTTGTGAAATATTTTATCTCACAGCATAGCTTGTTTATATTTCTGTTCTCAGATTGTATATTTCTGCTCATATATTTTCTTTGTATTGATTCTTTGTAGCTTGTTCATGATGTCTCTTGTTTTGCTAGAAGCCTAGAACACATGCCCATTTTTAGATTGCTGTGATATTTTAATTGCATAATATAGCTCGTTTACATTTGTGCTGTCAGATTGTATTTTCATCCTGAAAATTGCAATCCATATGACGTTGACCAAATACTAGCTTAAACATGATTGTGCACAGTAAAGTAAAATTCAATGGATAACCTGTTTGTTCCTTTCATTTTAAGGATCTGATCATCCAGGATTTAAAGCTATTTTTGTATTGTCCTGAAGTAAATGGGTGATTATTTCAATATGTGTTGGTTGTATTTTGTGTTACTGCATAGTTGTGTTATGCAATTTAATCTCAGTAGATCATGTGTGCTCATCAAGCCATTTTGTTGTCTCTCCTGTTTGTTTTTGTTTTAATCTTGTTATTTATTTATTTTGCGAAATTTAATCTTGTTAGTAATCCCTGAATTCCAACATTTATGTACTCTCCTTTTCGTGGGTCAATGTTTCGACTGTGCTCTATCTTTATGGTGTTTTAGCGCTCCGTTTCTTGTTCAATATTAAGAGTGTGCACTGTAATTACATTTCATGTTTTTGACCATGTTCATGGTTTTTACTTATGGCAGGCAAGTCTACGCTTACTGATTCTCTGGTGGCAGCTGCTGGGATTATTGCACAAGAAGTTGCAGGTGACGTCCGCATGACTGATACTCGTGCAGATGAAGCAGAACGTGGTATCACAATCAAATCCACGGGTATATCTCTTTTCTATGAGATGACTGATGAATCACTCAGGGCTTATAAGGGCGAGAGAGATGGGAATGAATACCTGATCAACCTTATAGATTCGCCTGGGCACGTTGATTTCTCTTCAGAAGTCACAGCTGCTCTTCGTATTACTGATGGTGCTTTGGTGGTGGTTGACTGTATTGAGGGTGTCTGTGTGCAAACTGAAACTGTGCTTCGCCAAGCCCTTGGTGAGAGGATTAGGCCTGTCCTTACTGTGAACAAGATGGACAGGTGCTTCCTTGAGCTTCAGGTTGATGGCGAGGAAGCTTACCAGACTTTCTCCCGTGTCATTGAGAACGCCAATGTCATTATGGCAACATATGAAGATGCAAAACTTGGTGATGTCCAAGTCTACCCAGAGAAGGGAACTGTTGCTTTCTCTGCTGGTTTACATGGATGGGCATTTACTCTCACGAACTTTGCTAAGATGTATGCCTCCAAGTTTGGAGTTGATGAAACTAAAATGATGGAGAGGCTTTGGGGTGAGAACTTCTTTGACACAGCCACGAAAAAGTGGACCAACAAGAACACGGGCTCTCCTACTTGCAAGAGAGGTTTTGTTCAGTTCTGCTATGATCCAATCAAGCAAATAATCAACACCTGCATGAATGACCAGAAGGATAAATTGTGGCCTATGTTACAGAAGCTTGGTGTGACCATGAAGGCTGATGAGAAGGAGCTAATGGGCAAGCCTTTAATGAAGCGTGTTATGCAGACTTGGCTGCCAGCAAGTACAGCTCTACTTGAGATGATGATATTCCACCTTCCTTCTCCTTCGAAAGCACAGAAGTATCGTGTAGAGAACTTGTATGAGGGGCCCCTTGACGATGTCTATGCAACTGCTATAAGAAACTGTGACCCAGAAGGTCCTCTTATGCTCTATGTTTCCAAGATGATTCCAGCATCTGATAAGGGCAGATTCTTTGCGTTTGGCCGAGTCTTCTCTGGGAGAATTGCAACTGGCATGAAGGTCCGGATCATGGGCCCAAACTATGTTCCTGGCCAGAAGAAGGATCTGTACGTGAAGAGTGTCCAGCGTACAGTTATTTGGATGGGGAAGAAGCAAGAGTCTGTTGACGATGTTCCTTGTGGTAATACTGTTGCTATGGTTGGCTTGGACCAGTTCATCACAAAGAATGCTACCCTGACAAACGAGAAGGAGGTTGATGCATGCCCAATCAGGGCAATGAAATTCTCTGTATCCCCTGTTGTACGCGTTGCTGTCCAGTGCAAGGTTGCCTCCGATCTTCCCAAACTTGTGGAAGGCTTGAAGCGCCTGGCGAAGTCTGACCCTATGGTTGTGTGTTCCATGGAAGAGTCTGGCGAGCATATCATTGCTGGAGCTGGAGAGCTGCACCTTGAAATTTGTTTGAAGGATCTGCAGGAGGATTTCATGGGTGGTGCTGAGATTATTGTTTCCCCTCCTGTTGTCTCTTTCCGTGAGACCGTGCTTGAGAAGTCCTGCCGCACCGTGATGAGCAAGTCCCCGAACAAGCACAACCGTCTCTACATGGAAGCTCGTCCCATGGAGGAAGGGCTGGCCGAGGCCATTGACGATGGCCGCATCGGCCCACGCGATGATCCCAAGGTGCGCTCCAAGGTTCTGTCTGAGGAGTTTGGTTGGGACAAGGATCTTGCCAAGAAGATTTGGTGCTTTGGACCCGAGACCACTGGGCCGAATATGGTTGTTGATATGTGCAAGGGAGTACAGTATCTGAACGAAATCAAGGACTCCGTTGTGGCTGGCTTCCAGTGGGCGTCGAAAGAAGGGGCATTGGCAGAGGAAAACATGCGTGGTATTTGCTTTGAGGTCTGTGACGTCGTTCTCCATACAGATGCTATTCACAGGGGTGGCGGTCAGGTCATCCCGACGGCTAGAAGGGTCATTTATGCTTCTCAGCTCACAGCTAAGCCAAGGTTACTCGAGCCTGTGTACCTGGTGGAGATCCAGGCGCCTGAGAATGCACTTGGTGGCATCTACGGTGTTCTTAACCAGAAGAGAGGGCACGTGTTCGAGGAGATGCAGAGGCCTGGTACCCCACTTTACAACATCAAGGCGTACCTCCCTGTTATCGAGTCCTTTGGTTTCTCCGGCACACTTAGGGCTGCGACATCTGGCCAGGCCTTCCCGCAGTGTGTGTTTGATCACTGGGACATGATGTCTGCTGATCCTTTGGAGGCAGGATCACAGGCGGCGCAGCTGGTTATGGATATCCGCAAGAGGAAAGGGTTGAAAGAACAGATGACCCCTCTCTCCGAATTTGAGGACAAGCTCTAAATTTTTGCTCCCATGTTATCTCTTATCTCAGCCAATTTTTTATCTATGCTTGGTCTGTGTTAAGAGATACACTCTTTCGTATTCCAGTTCCTTGGGTTGTGTTGTACTGAACCTATTTCGGTCTCTTATCAGATTTACCAAATAATTTACCTTATATGATAGCTTGATTGAGTGGTTAATTTTAGCGAGTGTTGCTTTGCATCTCCTAATTGCATTTTCTTCTTATGTTTGAGAACCTTGGCAAGTTTTTTCAATGTTTCCTTGTGTCTGATAAATTGCCCCAACTGGTTTTATTGAAAACTTGAGCAGATTGTTGTAAATTAATTGTTGCCATTTCTTTTCAAGAGATTTTCTAAATTCTGATGTAGGACTACGCTCATTGATTCTGTTTGTAAATATATATTCCTGAGAGCTTCTAATGTGAAAAGAGGTGTTTTTGCAATGAGAAACACTGTACACTGTATTATTTCTTGACTATAATTCTGTTGCATTTAACTTAAGAAACACCCATAAAATACATCAGCATTCCAATTTACAAAGTGCAACCTGGGCAGACTCAAGTCCTGAATTGTTTTTTCTGTCAAAAAAAAAGTCCTGAATTGTTTTCGTTTTGACATTGTCCATGTGCTCCGGACACATAAATGGAAGTTCACTCTTGAACAATCTATGTTACTCTCTCTGTAAAGTAATATAAGATCTTTTAGATCACTGAAGTAGTGATCTAGAAGATCTTATATTAGTTTACAGAGGGGAGTATAAATTAATTTGGTGGGAGCCAAAAGATTTTCCCATGGGTGATTGTTGGTATGAATTTGACCAGGACGTATGCAATTGAAATAGCAAATCTTCTTAACCATGGTAATTTCTGTTTTTACTCTAGTGATTTTAAACTCTTGATTGCACTCGGAGATTTTAAACCCTGCTAATATTTGTTTCAGGTCTTACAGAAGCATAAGAAATGTGAGACTGATGGAGAGATATCATTACTTTGCTTCGAGTTGTCACCAATATGGTTTTAGAGTCTCTGCCAAGATGAAAAGAAGAGTGATTTGGCTGGCGTATAGATGCCCTGAAGCACATGCACACACGATTGTCTTCTAGTAGCTGGTTACTTAACTGCATTTTCTTACCAAATTTATCACCCTGCTCCCTTTCTGCTGTTTTTTTTTATGAAAATGCTGATGGGGCAGCTTTTCATTGAAACTTGGGGGGGGGGGGGGGGGGGGGGGGGTTAGAGGGTTTGTTTACAGCGGATTTACAGGTCCAAACAACAAACTGTTGGACATGCCATCATCACTACACCTACTATGGCGTTTTCTTAGTCGGGCTCCCTGGGTCTGTTGAGCAACGAGTTTGCCTTGCGTCGTCCCGCAGCTTGCCAAACATCCGCCTCCTCAATCATCCTCTCCACCACTGTCCTCACCGGCGAGTGTTGGTTCCTGAAGATTCTGGCGTTGTGTTCGTTCCATATCGACCACCATACAAGCTGGACCAGGGCGCTCCATTGTTTCTTGGCCGATGCAGGTACTATGCCGGTGGTCTGTTCCACCCATTGCGCAAGCGAGGTTGTGCCTGATGTAGTGGAGAGGTTTGGTTGCAGGTTGCATCGAGCAAGGATGTGCCAAATCTGGACTGAGAAGGGGCATGAGGCCAACAAGTGTACCACGTCCTCCATTGGCCCATTACACAAGGCGCATGTTGGGTTGTGTGGCCATCCCTTTCTAGCAAGCACGTCGGCAGTGTTGCAGCGTCCAAGCAGTGCCAACCATGCAAAGAGTTTGCATTTGCCCGGCGCGACGAAATCAGCAAACCCAGACCGAGCGCAGCCCTCAAACTGAATGAGATACGCAGATTTGGCCGTGTAGATACCACTTGCTGTCCATTTCCAACGTACCTGGTCGTGCTCTTCTGTTAGGTTTGTGTTTTGTATCCCTGCCCATAGAGTTAAGAATTCCCTTGCTGCCTGCGCTGGAAGGTTTGTTTTGAGGTGTCTGATCCATCGTCCGTCCCCAATGGCTTGCGCTACTGTAAGGTTCTTCTTGGTACAATGCTGAAACAGCGAGGGGAAGGCATCCTGGAGGCTGACGCCCTTATACCATGGCTCCTTCCAAAAAAGGATACGCTCGCCACAGAGGCGTTGAAAAGAGTTTTCACCGTATGGTCAATTGGAAGATCCAGTCCCTGCCAAGCTTTGTTGTTATCGGTCCAGGATTGCCACAGCCACCTCATCTGCAGGGCGCGACTTTGGGCCATCAAATTGATGATGCCGAGCCCGCCGAATTCCTTCGGCCTACAGACGGTTCTCCAACTGACAAGACATTTCCCTCCGGACGCCACCTCGCTGCCCTCCCAAAGGAACCCACGTTGTACCTTGTCAATAAGCTTAGCAAGCCATGCCGGTAAGATTAGCGCGAGCATTTGGAAGATTGGCATCGCCGAGAGCACCGTTCTGACCAGATCCACCCTCCCATCTAGGATAAGTGAGGCCAGCTTCCAGCTCTTCATCCTGCCAATGATCCTGTCGCAGATAGGTTGAAGGTCATTTTTCTTCAGTTTCGTGTCCGCCAGTGGCATGCCAAAATAAGTGCATGGGAATTCCTTGATAGGGCAGCCCAAGTCCTGTAAAAGCTCATGGAGGTCGATCCCGGTGCAGCAGATAGTGGAGACAGATGATTTTGCAAAGTTTGTGCGCAGGCCTGTAGCGTCTCCGAACAGGTTGAGTAGTTGAATCGCCGCAAGCACCTCCCTGCGGCAAGGGTTGATGAAGAGGACTGCGTCATCGGCGTACAGCGAAGTTCTGAATGGCAGTTTTTGATTTCCAATTGGACCAAGAATCCCCGTAGTCACCGCCTTGTCGATCAGGACGACCAGGCAATCCATTACTAGAGCGAACAAGAGTGGGGATAGTGGGTCCCCCTGCGTGAGCCCCTTCATCAGATCAATCTTTTCAGAGAATTCACCATTGACCAGAATTCTTGTGGACGAGGTGCAAAGCAGCGCAGACAGGCAATTGGTGAAACTCCTCCCAAACCCCCTTGTGGCCAGCAGCTCGAGCAAGAACTCCCAGGACACCGTATCAAAGGCACGTTGGATGTCAAGCTTAAGCAACAACGCCAGTGTTTTTGATCTGCGGAAAGCTTTGGCCAGTCCGTTCACGTAACAGAAATTGTCGTGAATGGCTCTTCCTTTTATGAATGTGTTTTGGCATGGCCCGATAAGATCATTCATCCGCAGCTGTAACCGAGTTGCCATGATCTTGGTGATCAATTTGGCGAAGCTGCAGATGAGGCTGATCGCATGTAATCCTTTGTGGTCAGGGCCTTAGCATTCTTTGGCAGCAGAATGATTGTTGCCTCGTTCAGACAATGCAGATGGGTCATCGCGTTGGCCTACACGGCCCCGACAGCCTTCGTCAGATCAGTCTTGATTATGGGCCAACATCGCTTATAAAACAGTCCCGTAAAGCCGTCGGGCCCAGGGGTGCTGCTTCCATCGAGCTCCTTGATGTTGGCAAGGATCTCTTCCTCCGTGATAGGCTCGTCCATATCAGCAAGATTGATCCTTTCGTACCCGAGCTCGGACAGATTGAGTCGTCTTGGTCGGGGCTCCTTAGTTCCGAGTATCGGATCGAAGGAGTGGAACGCCTTCACTTTTGCGTCCGGATCAGTGATAATCAACCCGTCAACCTGAAGTCTGATGATGAAGTTCTTGCCGCGTCGAGCCTAGGCTTTGGCTCTGAAGAAGTTCGCGCCTGCATCACCTTCTTTTATACCCTTCACCCGTGATTTCTGACGCCAGATGGCCCTGTCAAACGCGGCGTAACCGAGACGTTGCATCTTCAAATTGGCTCTGAATTGTCTCTCCACTGCCGTTAAGGGTCTAAGATCCATGACTCTTGGCACCTCCCCCCTAGCAGTACAATTCTGGCACATCTATATGATTTGCAATGAGCAAAACAAGAGTGTCAAAAATGTTTGTGATGGGGAAACGCTGAAGTTGACCTTTAGGAGGAATTTTGATAGTAAGATGATGGAACAATGGTACCAGCTAGTGGAGATAGCTAAAGAAATCATCTTCGATGGTGATTCTGATGCTCTGATCTGGCAACTTGAGAATAAGGGTGTCTACTCCTCTAGCTCTTTGTACCACGTGATTAACTTCAGAGGGGTGCAACCTCTGTTTCTGCCAGCTGTTTGGAAACTGGCAGTGCCCCCAAAGATCCATGTCTTCCTTTGGTTGTTTTCCCAAAACAAGCTGATGACGAGAGACAACCTTAGGAAAAGACATATAATCAAGCCACTTGACTTTGTCTTCTGTGCTGAGCAAGAAACAAACCATCATTTATTTTTTGACTGTGTTGTAGCCAAAAATATTTGGTCGTTTGTCAATCTCTTTTTCTAAAAGAACCTGGGTACAAACTTTGAATCTGTGGCCCGGCTTTGGATCTCGAACAAAAAGAATTTAGCTTTAAATGTAGTTAGTTCTACTGTCCTTTGGTGTTTATGGAAATATAGGAACTCTATGATTTTTAATAACACCATTTGGACATCTATCAATCCGGTGTGGAGACTGATACACAGGATGCTCAAGTTCTGGGTGATTCTGACCCCAGAAACAAGCAAAGCCTGCATGGAAGAATTCTTGAGTGCGTTGGGAAAACTACTTCAGCAACCCCTGATGATCTCATGTGGCTGAAGAAGAACCCTGGACTGGATGCTGGGGTATGCTGGGACAACCTCAAGATCTCTGAAGACGGCGGCTTCTTTTCTCCGGCCAAGAAGCGTGATACTGACGGCAAGACCCTGGTGAACAGCCCCGTGTCTACCCTCGCAATCTGCTGGTCGCCCAAGGCGGCCCTGGCGCCACCACTCAAGAGGAGGGGAGCAAGCGAGTTGTGTGGTGTGATCACTGGTTGACAGGCGCCTATTTTGCCTTCAGTGTGTTTTCGTTCTGTCCTTTGGCTCGTGTCGAGCAGGGCTGTAATTTTTTGCTTTAGTCTGAATCTGAATTTTAGTTTCAGTAGTTTCGCAACAGACGCAGTATGGTTTCATTCTGTTAATGGAACCGGGGAGAGGCCTCCCTGTTCTTACCGAAAAAGGGTTTCCCCCCGCTTTGTATTCCAAAGCACCAATACCGATTACAGAGCAAACGCTGGGGCGAGCAGCACAACAAGCCAAAGAAAAAGAAAAAGAAACAATGCCAGCACCGGCAGCTCGACAGACGCGAATGACCTACAACCGCTGCGCCCTCCGAAATCTACCCACCACGATCCTAGGCTCCGATCCTCCGTGTACCAAGCAACACCTCCAGGAAGGAAACGACGCCGACGACGCTGCTGCCCGGACGTATCCTAGGGTTTCCCCCGGCACACGGAGGGAAGAGGGGAATGAAGACCACCGACACCCTCCAGGGAGGAATGGTGGCACCCGCAGGCGTCACCGCACCGGAGCCGGAAGATCCGGCAAGGATTTCTCCCAACTCCAAACCCCACTGCCCAACCGGATCGAAGCCAACCAACCAGCTCGCCGCCCACCGCCCACCAGCATGCGCCACCGCGGTTGCAACGCCACCCATGCCGCCTCACTGAGATCGCCACCACGAGGCCAAGAGAACGAGGAGGCGGCGTTGGACGATGGGAGCAGCAGCGCCGTAGCCGCGCGGGAGGGAACCACCTCCTCTGCCGTCGTGCAGGAGGCTTGAGCCTCCGGCACCGTCGCGGTCGCCGTCTGGACGCAGCAGCAGGGCATGCCAGGTCACCCTGGCCCGGCCAGGCCTGAATCGGGCCCGCTAAGCCCCGCCGGCCACGCTGTAGCAGGGCAGCGCCAGCACCGCCAGCACCTCAACGCCCATCGCCGCTCCCCCGCCTCCTGGGAGCCACGCCGTCGACCCGCCCCGCCGTCGGCCCGCCCAGACCCAGATGGGGCCCGAAGGGCCCATATCTGGGCCAAGCGGGCGCCGCCTGGCCGTGCCGCCGCGCCACCCCGCCGCCAACGGCGACGCCGCAGTCCAGCCGATCTCCCGCGCCGCGCCAGGAAGCCCCGCCGCCACGCTGGACCGCCGCCGCCTAGGGAACACCCCCCGGCGTCCTCCGCCCCGCGCCGGAGAGCAACCGAGAGGGGAATGGCCGGGGGCCGCCGCCACCAGCATCGCCCGGGCCAGGCTCGGCGGCGAACGCCGGCGACGGCGGCGGGGAGGGGGAAAAGAGGGGGAGCTGGCGGAGGAGGAGCCGGGGATCTGTCAAATCGCCCAATGATCTCACTTGTAATGGCCGCCTTCAACTTGATGTCATTGCAGAATTGGCCTTGCCATCGCCGTAGGGCTTTGGTAGTGGCCTCGAGCCTCCCCGCAAATTGGTCGACGGGATCACCTAATGTTGGCGCCTCGTGCCAAGCACCATGAACCACCTCATTGAACCCGTCCAGTTTAACCAAATGGTTTTGGAATCTAAAAACTCTGGCTTGTCTGAATGCAATCTCATAGTTGAGTAAGAGCGGGCAATGGTCAGAGATATCCGAGGACAAGGCTTGCAGCATGTAGTTGGGCATTATCTCCTCCCATTCCCCATTGAAGAGAACTCGGTCAAGCTTCACCATTGTGGCGTTTTGCTGTTCATTACTCAATGTATACCTACGGCCATGGAGGTAAAGGTCCTTGAGTTGAAGCTCGTTGATGAAGTTTCTGAAGGCTGTGATGCAGCGACGGTTGATCCTCAAATTGTTCTTCTCTTCAGCACGGGTGATGAGGTTGAAATCTCCGACCAACACAAGAGCAACGCCGTTGGGTTGGGTATAATGTTCTGCACTGTATACTTGAGCTCACGTAGGAATGCAAGTTTCTCTTCCCAGTCTTGTGGCCCATACACTCCGATAATTCCCACTGGCTCCCCCCTTAGCATTGTTTCCTGCTGCCGTCACCAAGCACCCCTGCACCGTTACATTGGACACGGTGTAATGATCACCTTTCCATGCCAGTAACACGCCTCCTCTTGACCCCTCAGCCGTTAGGTATGCAAATGTCGAGAATTCAGTGCCACAACATTGATTCACCACAACCCTATAAATGAACGATAGTTTTGTCTCCTGCAAACACACTAGGGATACATTGTTACGATACACCAACACCTTAACTACTGTCCGCCTAGCCGGGTTATTCAAACCCCTGACGTTCCAGACAATCCAGTTGTCCTCCATAAGCAAACATGGTCGACAAGCAGATGGCACTCCAACTTAGGCCGAGGCCTGCACCGGCAGTGGTGTGCCCCTCTTACCCATCCTAGCAAGCATTGCAAGAGCTTCGATCTGGACCGGCGAGAGAGGTTCGTCAAATGCCTTCCTGTACTCTAGGAGGCACTGCTCTTCTGACTCGCCACGCTCCGGGATGGCAAGCCCCTGCTTGGACATGACTAGACGCCTTGCCTGCGACATGATGTTTCCTTGGGCCTCCGGGAACAGGTTCCTTTTGCTGGTGAGGCGGTAGCTGCGCCGAGTGGCCGTCGCCGGTCAGCGGGGCCGGCCACGCTTGGCCTTGGGGGCCTGCAGGAGGGCCGGCTCGATGGGTGCAGCCACCAGCTCCACGAAGCGCTCAGTGGCTTGCTCGTGGGTGATGGGAAGGTTGCACACCCCACCGACAGCTCCTTCTGGGTACACCTCCGTGATGCTGTCAGAAGCGGGGCCCCCTCCCTTTCTGCTGTTGTGCATGAACTTGACTCTTATTATCATATTTCTTTTTTAATCATTGCTTCTGCAATTCTGTAGGCTGATGAAACTGCTCTTGCTTGGTCCGACGTATTTACGTAGAATTTTCTTTAGTTAATTTGCGTTCCCATTTTATGATAAAATGGATTGTTGTCAATCTGAACAACAGGTTTTATGACACAAATCTAGAAGCTGAAATGATCAAACATATAGAGCAAATCCAGGACATAGTTCAGTGGATGGGATGGGATGGGAGCCCTACAAAGTTACATAGAAAAGTTGTCGGATTAGGGGTTCCGCAAATCCTTGAAAGGTTCGAACTCTGGGGTGCGTGCGCAGATCTCAACCTACCCAGCCTGCCTACTTGCGATCCTCCTAAGCCTAGCGCGTTGAGCTCGAAGAGACAAAGAGACACAACTGTTTATCCTGATTCGGGCCACCTTGCGGTGTAATACCCTACTCCAGCATTTTGGTGGATTGCCTTGAAGGGCTGAGGATGAACTAGTATAGTGGATGAACTGGCCTCAGGAGGTGAGGTGTTCTTGAGCTCAAGAGAGCTGGTGAGGTGGTCGGGTGAGAATGGATCCGATCCCCCTTTATGGTGGTGGCTAAGTCTTATTTATAGTGGCCTTGGTCCTCTTCCCAAATGTTGGCGGGAAGGTACCCCATAACGACGGGATTTGAAAGGGGACAAGTAGTATAGGTTATCCTGACAAAAGTGGTCTTCGCCTGCGAAAAGCCCCTGGTTGTGACACTGCGGTGGGCTCGGTGATGACCTCCGTCCTGCCGTCCTGGCGGTCTTGGTCTTGTTGCACCAGAATGGAAACCTTTGGCTGATTCCTCGGGACTCCGCGCCTGTGGCTTGCCTCCCTTGCACCAAAGAGGAAACTGGCGCTCTGTGCCCGCTGGCGCCCCCCTGGCCTTGGTCGCCATGGCTCACGTTAGCTGAGCCTCGTGAGGTGCACCTTGCATAGAACTCTCCGCCCTCGGGAGCCAGCCTGAAGAGGCCAATCCCCTCGGGGGTCTTGGCGTCGTCCGCCTCGCGAGGGTCTTGAGATGTTGGTGTAGAAGCTGGGTCGTACCAGGCCGTCGATGGAGCCACGTGATGGGCCGCAGCCAGGCAAGTCTGAATACCCCCATATCCAGAACGTCGACAAAAGTGATTATTGCCAAGCTTTGTATGAGCACGCCCCTGAGTTAATATGAGAAGTGCTCGCCTATGTGGGTCACCATGCTCTTTTCCTCCTCTCATTTTTTTGAGGGTCTCCTCTCCTTTCTTTATCATGTAACAAACTAACAATAGTAAATTTGAAAGGAAATGGATCGTACTTAACTTTTGTTTAAAAATAGGTAAATAAATTGTGCACATACTTATTTGTTTTGAAAATTTGGGCAATCTTTGTATGGCTTTCTGTTGGACAACATCGATGAGAAGGGAGGATGCCGAAGTATTTAAGGTCTGCTTCTTGCCTCCTTTTGATTTAGGTGGAAATTTATTCATGGGCCAAATATTTCTTTTGGTGTTACATTCCTTTTTCCAATTGCAGCCAAGGAAATAGTAGCATATATTTTTATACATGATCGATAGTTATTTTTATTGTTCCTCCAGTTGTAGTCCAAATTGTACAAGCACAAAGCATGCCTGGATAAAAGTGGAATCGTAGCAGTTTATCTCCCGAACCTAAAGACGTTTTGTCAGATATGGGATGGTGTTCAGAGGAGAGTTGTGGCACTTATATCTTTTATGTTCACATTAGGAACGTTTTTGAAATAATCGTTGGCCCGGTGGTCCTATGTATGTCATGTTTTAAGTGAGGCATTTCATGATTTAGATGAAAATGCACTTGCCTATTTTTTGTGTCCATGGAAATATTAGCAGGGGAGGCTGTCGTGGTTCTAAGTCTGACAGTAGAATAGGGGGTAGGTATGGAGAGGCAAGATCCTAGCTATGGAGCAGTTGTGCACACAAGTGTTTTACGAGTTCAGGCCCTTCTCGGAGGAAGTAACAGCCCTACGTCTCGGAGCCCGGAGGCGGTCGACTGGATTATATGTGTGAGAGTTACAGGGGTGCGAACCCTTCTACCAGTGGAGGGGGGTGGCTTATATAGAGGACGCCAGGATCCCAGCCAGCCCACGTAGCGGAGGGTTAAAGTACATTAAGGTCCGACGTTAGTGGTAACGCCTTACATAAAGTGTCTTCATGACCATAAAGACTACTTAATTACAGACCGTTTGGATTCAGAGTAGATCTTGAACTCCTGGTGGTCGAGTGAGTCTTCTTGGTCGAGTGTCTTCAGGTTCGTCGAGTGTCTTCTAGTCCGTCGAGTGGAGTTCCTCTTGGTCGACTGGAAGACGGCTTCTTCTAAAAGATGTCCTTGGGGAGGGTACCTTGGACAGGTTCATGACCCTACCCTAGGTACATGACTTCATCAGTAGCCCCCGAATGGATCGAGGTTTGAGTGAGGAAGGAATTGGCAGTCTTTCCGACCTGCTTTCTGGTGCTGTAAAGGTGTTTTGCTCTGGATCAATGACTTTCAAGTGAGGGTGTCAACTTCGTTCAGTCGCCTTGATCCATTCTTTATATCTGTCGAGTGAACTTTATGAACTTGGAGATTTCCGAGCGACGGATCGCAGGAGATCTTCCATCTGACAAGTTGCCTTGTGGTTAGCGGATTTAGTGGGATCCGAATTTTGGGAAGCGCGCGAAGCGGAGAAGACCGCGGTACTCGGATGGGATAAGGCAGGGACGCCTCGATTCCCGCGCCGCCTTTTTCGCCACGTATCGCCTGCGCGACTGTTTCGGGATTTGACAGGATCCCCTGGGCCTACCTGTCGGCCACTCGGAAGTGACTCCATATAAGGAACCTGGCGGAGGTTTTTTTGAACAGTGCCTCCTCATTTTCCCCTCCCTCGTCTCCAGATTCATCCGCTGCGCCCACCAACTGCCCAGCGCCGCTGCTCCGTTCCAGCCTCGTCGGCGACAATGGTGAAAGAGAAGACGGCGTCTTTGGAGCGGGCGAAGAAGGCGACGGCGAAGGTGAAGGGGAGAGCGACCAGTCGAGGGGGATCCTCGTCGCGGTCCCGTTTGCCGCAAGGTTGGATCTAGGGTGATTGGATCCGCTCGACCATCACCCAAAAGAATCTCAACGACCTGGCCAACGAAGGCCTAATTGCGCACGGGGCGGCGAGGCTCCCGGGGACGGAGTGGCAGCCACAGCCTCAGGAGGGTGAGTGTGTCCTCTTGGCGACTCATGTAGATCATGGGTTCTCTCTGCCGTCGCATCCTTTCTTTCGAGGGTTTCTGAATTTCTTCGGGGCTCAGCTCCACCACTTTACACCCAATTCCATTGCCTATCTCACCGCTTTTGTATCTTTGTGTGAAAACTTCTTGGGTTGTCGGCCGCACTGGGCCTCTTCAAACACATATTCACTTGTCGTTCTCAGACGGTGAAAAAGGCCGTCCCCAATGACGAGAGAACTCAGGTAATCCAGATGTGTGGGGGTCTCGGGGTCCAGATGAGGAGTAAGAGCGCTTTCCCAGCTATGACCCTTCCCGAGTCAGTCAGAGGGTGGCAGTCGACCTGGTTCTACTGCCAAGACCAGCCGACGCCAGGGCAGTCGACTGGGCTCCCTCCCTTCTCTATGAGTCGAGTGAACAAACCATCCTCTCTGAAAGTAGTTCCGGAGGAGAAGGCTCAGGTTAAAATGTTGATGGAGCGTGTAGTCCAGCTCATTCGTGATGGGGTGACTGGCATGGATCTTCTGGAAGTTTTCCTTCGGCGGCGCATCCAACCGCTTCAGTACTGGGCCCACCCGATGTGGTTGTACTCTGGTACTGAAGACACCACTCGGGTCCACCCAGAGGAGGTCGACGATGCCATACTGGAGAGGTGGATGACTGCCATTACAGGGAACAAGGACAACCCTCGTGGAGCCAGGAGGATCCCGCCACTCGACCAATCTTATGAGGCGGACAAGGTATGACCACTTTTCTCCGATTGCTCCGTCCGTTCTGTTTCGTCGCAGATCAGTCGATTGATTTTTGTCTTGCTTGTTATCTTTCAGGAAACCACTGAGTTGTATTCGATGCCCAACGGGGCGCAAGCACAGGCCGAAGAGGAGGAAGGAAGTGGAGGCGAAAGTCAAGAGGAGTGGGAATCGGATGCTGATGAGGGTGATGAAGATGCAGGCTCCGATGAGGAGGAAGAGGAGGAGGAAGTTGTGCCTCCTCGTTCCGAAAGAAGGTCCAAGCTCGCCCACGACCCTGCGGTCGAACGCGGCAAGGGAGTCGTGCCTGCTGGGCAGTCGAAGAAACGCCCTCGGATAACTTCACCGGCGCCGATTGAGAAGGTGTCGAAGCAACCCCGAGCGGCCCCGGCAAAACCGGCGAAGGCCCTGCCGAAGATGAGGATGGAGATTCCGACTGTTTCTGGGTAACAACATAACTTGTGCTTTTTCCTTTTAACACGGATACATTCTTGGTCGACTCGATCACTGACCGGCTAATTTTTGAAATCGCAGTGCTGCTACTTCTGAGACCTCAGCTAGGCATGAAGATCAAGAAATGGAAGATGCTGCTACTTCTCATCCTGGTATGATCTATGCAGTTTCGCTTTCGGTCGATTGGATCTTTATTTTTGACTTTGAACTTCTTCTGCAGCTCTACCTAGCGTTATCATCGAACTCCCTAACGATGATGATGAAACGCCACTGAGGCAGAGGAGGAGCAGGAAGGCGACTGTTGGCAAGGCTGCTCAGGTTGTGTCAGCACCTGAACCACTGATTCCGGAGGGGAGCAATGTTGCTCGGGCTACCGTGTCCTTTGGGGAGCCATTGACGGTTGCCCGCCCTTCATCGTCGAGTGCTGATCCACCTTCTCTCTTCTCCACATACCATGTCCCGGAGGACCAAGCGAGCGCTGCCAAAGAAGCCATTCGTCAAGCAGGGATCATGATGGAGCAGGTGAAAGCGATCCGAACTGCCAGCCAAGCAGCTTATGACGCGAGTTCAGCTCTTCAGAGCAATGTCCAGGTTAGTTGGACGCCGACTGAAAATCTTAATGTTTGTCATGCACCCAGTGGGTGTGTTAATTGGAACGTCAGGATTAGTGGGGCCACGCCGAGTGCACCCACTGGGTGTAGTCCCCGGGACTACGGTGGACTGCTGGCAGTCGACCGTAGTCTTTGTGTCTTGAAATTTCTCACTTTTACTTGTTGCACTCGAACTGGTCGAGTGGGATCATGGAACCGGTGGGGGCACGCTGAGTGCACCCACTGGGTGTAGTCTCCGAGACCGTGGTCGACTGCTGGCAGTCGGCTATGGTCTGAATAATTCTTTGTTTTTTTGTCTAACTGCTGGCAGTTAGCTGCTTCTGGTCGACTGATTGACTCTGAGTCTAGCTGATAGACCTAGTGGGGGCATGCTGAGTGCACCCACTGGATGTAGTCCCCGAGACTACAGTTGAATGTTTGAATTCAGCTGTAGTCTTAGAAACACTACGATTTTTCTCTTAGTCACTCGGAAGTGATCTGTCTTTGATGTCTGCCGACTGAACTTTCGCAGAAATCTTGTGACCTTGTTTCTCGTTATACCGAGTTGGAGAACAAGCATATCCAGCTTGAACTTGACCTGAAGCTTGTGCAAGAGAACTTCACGAAGTCGAAGGAGGAGGCAAAAGGTATGTTTGGTGAGAATCTTGATGATTGTGTTTGCTTCTTGCCTGTCTCTGAGTCTGATCTTATTGTGATTTTTGCAGAAAAACTGAAGGATTCTCTGAAGAAGAAAGACCTTGACCTCGCCGAGGCGCAGAAAGCGGCTTCGGACAAGACAAAACTTGCAGAAGAGAAGTTGGCTTCTGTCAGCAAACTTGAAGAGGAAAACACTAATCTGAAAGCTGCTCTCGACGTGGCCAATCAGGAAGTCACTCGACTGAAGAATGCCAATATGGTCCTGAGCGACAAAGCTGGCAAACTGGCAGGAAAGAAGAATGACTTGGAGGTTTATCTGGGAGGACTCGCCAAGAAGTTATTCCTCATGCTCGAAGGTAACCTCTTATATCCGACTGGTAATTACTGACTTGCTGTAGGACCATTAGCTTATCCTTGAATCGTGTCCACAGAATTCTACCAAAACTTTGAAGAGGAGACTGGTCGAGTGGAGACTGGCTTGGATCCCATCAACTCTCCGGTGAAAGATGAAACCGCTATAAACGTGCTCCGCCTCGAGTCTCGCATTGCTGCAGTGGTCGACTACCTTGCAAGACTGAAAGCTGCAACGTCGCACATCGACACATCGCTCTGGCCAGAAGAAACGCTTCAGAACGACCTTGAGTCGCTGATGACTCGACTGAACGAAGTTCCAAGTCGAGTGCAAGAATGGAAGAAGTCTTCTGCCAGGTGCAGTGCTGACGTCGCTCTGTCCTTAGTCCGCGTCCACTGCAAGGAAGCGAGAGAAGACAAGCTGGTGTCTCTCAAGGTGGCCAACACTAGGAAGCACGACTTCCGTTCTTTCATGGAGACCTTCATCGCGGCTGCCACTCGGATCGCAGATGGGATCGACCTGGATGAGTTTGTTGCGCCTTCCAGCCCTCCGCAGGAGGGGTAAAAAACTTCTATGCTCGACGATTTGAATTTGCCTCAGAATGCCGAGTGATTTTTGTAACCGATAAACTTTAACAGGCTTGATGCCTGAGCACTTCTGGATCTGTAGGACGTTATCCAAACTTGATTTGTCGTTGAAATACTTTTGCTTCTTTCAAACAACCATCTTCCTTGGGTTGGAATATATACTAGTATCTGTAATGCTCTTTTGCAGGTAGGAACGAAGCACAAGTTGCAATCGACTTGTGCTCGTCATGTTTGGGCGAGCTCTGGGCTGCAACCAAGCTTCCGAGTGGGAAACTTGCTCTCCACTCGACCGGATTTAGAAACTTAGGCGAGCACTGGGCTGCAGCTAAGCCCCCGAGTGGGAGGTTCACTCTCCACTAGGAAGGATTTTAGAAACTTAGGCGAGCACTGGGCTGCAGCTAAGCCCCCGAGTGGGAGGTTTGCTCTCCACTCGGAAGGATTTTAAAAACTTAGGCGAGCACTGGGCTGCAGCTAAGCCCCCGAGTGGGAGGTTTGCTCTCCACTCGGTAGGATTTTAGAAACTTAGGCGAGCACTGGGCTGCAGCTAAGCCCCCGAGTGGGAGGTTTGCTCTCCACTCGGTAGGATTTTAGAAACTTAGGCCAGCACTAGGCTGCAGCTAAGCCCCCGAGTGGGAGGTTTGCTCTCCACTCGGTAGGATTTTAGAAACTTAGACGAGCACTAGGCTGCAGCTAAGCCCCCGAGTGGGAGGTTTGCTCTCCACTCGGTAGGATTTTCGTGGCACGGCTTTGGAGGAGAAGGTAGCAGTCGGCCTGCGCTTCGTCCTCCTTGCGGAACGCACGTTGTGTTTGTGACGTAGCTCGGAAGGAGGAAGCAGGGGTCGACCTGCGCCTCGTCCTCCTTGCGAAGCGTATGATGTCTTTTATTCTTAGGCGAACACTAGGTTGCAGCTAAGCCTCCGAGTGGAAGACTGGCTTATCACTCGGTAGGATTTTCAAAAACTTAGGCGAGCACTGGGCTGCAGCTAAGCCTCCGAGTGGAAGGCTGGCTTACCACTCGGTAGGATTTTCGAAAACTTAGGCGAGCACTGGGCTGCAGCTAAGCCCCCGAGTGGAAGGCTGGCTTACCACTCGGTAGGATTTTGTTTACTTAGGCGAGTACTTGGACCGCAGCTAAGCCTCCGAGTGGAAGGCTGGCTTACCACTCGGTAGGATTTTGTTTAACTTAGGCGAAACGGATTCGCAGCTAAGCCTCCGAGTGGAAGGCTGGCTTACCACTCGGTAGGATTTTCAAAAACTTAGGCGAGCACTGGGCTGCAGCTAAGCCTCCGAGTGGAAGGCTGGCTTACCACTCGGTAGGATTTTCGAAAACTTAGGCGAGCACTGGGCTGCAGCTAAGCCCCCGAGTGGAAGGCTGGCTTACCACTCGGTAGGATTTTGTTTACTTAGGCGAGTACTTGGACTGCAGCTAAGCCTCCGAGTGGAAGGCTGGCTTACCACTCGGTAGGATTTTGTTTAACTTAGGCGAAACGGATTCGCAGCTAAGCCTCCGAGTGGAAGGCTGGCTTAGCACTCGGTAGGATTTTTTACAAGCTTAGGCGAAATGGGTTCGCAGCTAAGCCACCCACTGGGGGACAAATTTATGAGAACAAAAGCAATAACAATTACTGAGAAAATTATGAAACTCTTGTCTTTGATGAATACACTACGGGAGTACTTTTATTACAACTCATCCGAGTGAAAAACTTAAGTATGAAAGGGGCGGAGCAGCTCCGCGTTCCATGCTTGGGGCTCGTCAATCTGGTGCTTGACATTGTAAAGGCGGTATGCCCCATTGTGGAGAACCTTGGCGACGAGGAAGGGACCTTCCCAAGTAGGAGCAAGCTTGTGTGGTTTCTGCTGATCCACTCGGAGAACTAAATCTCCCTCCTGGAAAGCTCGACTCTTCACGTTTCTGGCATGGAAGCGACGCAAGTCCTACTGGTAAATGGTCGATCGGATCAAGGCCATCTCTCTTTCTTCTTCTAGAAGGTCGACCGCGTCCTGTCGGGCTTGCTCTGCTTCAGCTTCGGTGTAGAGTTCGACTCGGGGTGCGTTGTGAAGCAGGTCACTCGGCAAGACTGCTTCAGCTCCGTAGACCAAGAAGAACGGAGTCCTCCCAGTCGACCGGTTTGGCGTGGTCCTTAATCCCCAAAGCACCGACGGAAGTTCGTCGACCCATGCACCAGCTGCGTGCTTGAGGTCGCGCATTAGTCGGGGTTTCAACCCTTTGAGAATTAAGACATTTGCTCGTTCTGCTTGTCCATTCGACTGGGGGTGAGCGACTGAAGCATAGTCGACTCGTGTACCCTGAGATGTGCAGAAGGCTCTGAATTCTTCGGAGTCGAAGTTTGACCCATTGTCTGTGATGATGCTGTGTGGAACTCCATATCTGAATACCAACTCCCTGATGAAGCTGACGGCGGTGCCGGCATCCAGATTCTTGATGGGTTTAGCCTCAATCCACTTGGTGAACTTGTCGACTGCTACCAATACATGGGTGTAGCCATTTCTGCCTGTTCTCAGTGGTCCAACCATATCCAACCCCCATACAGCGAAAGGCCAGACGAGTGGAATGGTCTTCAAGGCTGAGGCGGGTTTGTGCGACATATTGGAGTAGAATTGACATCCTTCACACTTGTTGACTATCTCTTTCGCCATCTCATTTGCTCTGGGCCAGTAAAAACCCGCTCGGTATGCTTTAGCCACGATGGTCCGAGAGGACGCATGATGGCCACAGGTCCCCGAGTGGATGTCATTGAGAATCATTCGACCTTCTTCCGGTGTTATGCATTTCTGGCTGACCCCAGTCGCACTTTCTCTGTACAACTGTCCCCTCATGACGGTAAAGGCTTTGGATCGGCGGACGATCTCTTGAGCCTCTTCTTCATTCTAGTGGAGCTCTTTCCTCAGAATATAGGCGATATAGGGCACTGTCCAATCGGAGTGATGACCAGAACTTCCATGATTAAGTCGACCACAGCTGGGACCTCGACTGCAGTCGGATCTATGGCGCTTTTTGGCTGCGGGGCTTCCTCGGTGAAAGGATCTTCTTGAACCGACGGCGTGTGAACATGCTCCAAAAACACGCCACTCGGAATGGCTTCTCTCTTGGAACCTATCTTCGCCAAATCATCGGCTGCTTGATTTTTCAGTCGGGGGACGTGATGGAGCTCTAATCCCTCAAATTTCTTCTCCAGCTTTCTGACTGCATTGCAGTAACCAGTCATGGCTGGGCTTCTGACGTCCCACTCCTTCATCACTTGGTTGACCACCAAGTCCGAGTCACCGTAGACCATGAGGCGACGGACGCCGAGTGAAATGGCCATACGAAACCCGTACAAGAGTGCTTCGTATTCTGCTTCATTGTTGGAGGAATCAAAGTGAATCTGGAGTACATATCTGAGCTTGTCTCCTTGGGGGGAAACCAAGACTACCCCAGCACCGGACCCATTCAGCATTTTGGAGCCATCGAAGAACATAGTCCAGTGCTCCGAGTGAACTTGAGTCGGCAACTGCTGTTCAGTCCACTCGGCGAGGAAATCTGCTATTGCTTGGGACTTGATAGCTTTCTTTGCCTCCAATCTGATATCTAGGGGAAGAAGTTCAATCGCCCATTTTGCCACTCGACCGGTTGCGTCTCTGTTGTGCAGAATCTCTGATAAGGGGGCGTCGGTGATGACTGGGATGATATGGTCAGAGAAATAGTGAGCAACTTTCTTCGTGGTCATATAAATCCCATATACAAGCTTCTGATAATGAGGGTATCGTTGCTTGGATGGGGTCAGGACTTCGGAAATGTAATATACTGGGCGCTGAACTTTGAAGGCTTTCCCTTCTTCTTCCCGCACGACCGTAAGTACAGTACTGACGACTTGTCTTGTGGTTGCAATGTAAAGCAGCAAAGGCTCTTTGCTGATTGGGGCAGCAAGCACCGGCTGGGTGGAAAGCAGGGTTTTTAACTCTGCAAACGCTGCGTCAGCTTCAGGAGTCTACTCGAACTTGTCTGACTTCTTCATCAGTCGGTAAAGAGGCAATGCCTTCTCACCGAGACGAGAGATGAATCGACTTAAAGCGGCCAAGCAACCAGTAAGCTTCTGAACATCGTGCACACGCACAGGTTGTTTCATTCGGAGTATTGTGCCTACTTTCTCTAGGTTTGCATCGATTCCTTGTTCGGAAACGAGAAAACCGGGTAACTTTCCACCAGGAACTCCGAATGTGCACTTGGATGGGTTAAGCTTGATATCGTACCTCTTGAGGTTGGCAAATGTTTCAGCGAGGTCAGTCAGCAGGTCGGAACCTTTCCGTGACTTGACCACAATGTCATCCATGTACGCTTCCACATTCCGACTGATTTGAGTGAGCAAACACTTCTGAATCATCCTCATGAACGTGGCTCCGGCATTCTTGAGGCCGAATGGCATGGTGACATAACAGAAGCACCCGAATGGGGTGATGAAAGCCGTTTTGATCTCATCGGGTCCAAACAGACGGATCTGATGGTACTCGGAATAAGCGTCCAAGAAAGACAGTCGCTCACATCCCGTAGTCGAGTCGACTATTTGGTCGATGCGGGGAAGAGGAAAATGATCTTTCGGGCAGGCCCGATTGATATGCTTAAAATCGATGCATATGCGAAGCGAATTGTCCTTTTTGGGGACCATGACGACATTGGCGAGCCACTCGGAGTGGTAAATCTCTCGGATAAACTCTGCTGCTAGGAGCCGAGCCACTTACTTGCCAATAGCCTTCCTTTTCTGGACGGCGGACCGTCGCAGATGTTCCTTCACAGGTTTTGCCTTTGAATCGAATCGTAGACGATGCTCAGCCAGTCCCCTGGGTACACCCAGCATGTTAGAAGGTTTCCATGTAAAGATGTCCCAGTTCTCACGAAGGAACTGGATGAGCGCTTCTTCCTATTTGGGGTCGAGTGTTGTGGAGATATGAGTCGGAGCAGCGTTAGGGTCGGTCGGGTGGATGTGAACGGGTTTTGTCTCACCGGACGACTGAAACGCTGATTTCGTAGCAGGCTTTTTGGCTCGCAACAAATCACCCGGGTCTGCATTCCTCTGGTGTTCCTGCCACTCTTCTGCCACCATCTGAGCATCGGTGATCTTTGAGCCTTTCTGGAAGCACTCTTCTGCCTTCTTGCGGTTACCAGTAATAGTGATCACGCCTTTAGGGCCAGGCATCTTTAGTTTGAGGTACACGTAACATGGTCGAGCCATGAAACATGCATAAGCTGGCCTGCCCAAAATTGCATGATAAGCACTCTGGAAATCCACAACCTCAAATGTCAGCTTCTCTTTGCGGAAATTCTTTGAATCACCAAAAACCACGTCAAGAGCAATCTGGCCGAGTGATGCGGCCTTCTTGCCAGGGATGACTCCATAGAAACTCATGTTGCTTGTGCTCAGTCTGGACATCGGAATGCCCATCCCTTTCAGCGTCTTAGCATATAGTATATTCAAACTGCTGCCGCCATCCATCGACACTTTGGTCAGTCGAGTGCCCTTGACGACTGGGTCGACCACCAACGCTTGCCTCCTAGGGGTGGCTATGTGCATGGGGTGATCAGATTGGTCGAACGTAATGGCAGTCTGAGACCACTTCAGGTAATTGGGTGTTGACGGAGCAGCCATATTCACCTCTCGTTTTATAACTTTCAGTCGGTTTTTGCTCTCAACATCGGCAAAAATCATCAAGGTGGAATTGACTTGCGGATATTCCTCGTCACTATCCTCCTTGTCCTCAACCTTGTCCGACTCTTTTTCTTTGTCCTTGGGCTGCTTCCCTTGGAACTGCTGTATCAGGAGTCGACACTGTCGAGTGGTATGCTTCAGGTAAATGAAATTACCCTCTTCGTCTTTTTTGGTGTGGATGTGACATGGTAAATCCATCACGTCATTTCCTTCTTTATCTTTTACTTTCTTGGGGTTCCAAGGCCCCTTGGGTTTCCCTTTGAACTTTCCTTTATTCAGGGCCAAGGCTTCTCCAGGAGCGGCTGGCCCGGCTTTACGCTTTTGCTTCCGACTGGAATTTCCGCCTCCGGTGTCCTGGGCGATTGACTTGTGCTCGCCGCTCCGGAGCCGATCCTCTTCCTCACCATTGGAATATTTGGTGGCTATTTCCATCATTCGACTCAGAGACATGTCTTCGATTCGACCGAATTTCAGGCTTAGCTCTCTGTACTTTACGCCCTCCTTGAAGGCGCAAACTGCCTGGTGATCAGATACATTCTCTACTGTGTGATGCAGTGTGATCCATCTCTGGATGTAATCCCTCAGAGTCTCATTCGACTTCTGTACACAAGATTGCAGCTCTGTCAGTCCCGCCGGTCGCTTGCACGTTCCTTCGAACGTCCTGACAAACACTCGGGAGAGGTCCTCCCACGTGTAGATGCTGTTGGGTGTCAACTGATTCAGCCATGCCCTGGTTGACCCTTCCAACATGAGAGACAGATGCTTCATGGACACCTCGTCATTTCCGCCGCCGATCTGAACAGCCACTCGGTAGTCCTCAAGCCAAGTATCAGGCTTGGACTCACCGTTGAACTTGCTGACTCTAGTCACCAACCTGAAGTTGGGAGGAATCACTGCGTCTCTGATGGCTCTGCTGAAACACTCTGGTCCGAAGACATGCACTCGGCTGCTGGTGGGTACATCTCTGTCATTACCCTCTTTGTGGGCTCTGTTCCGGTCGACCAGACCTTGAACGATGATGGATCTCACATCAAAGCCTGGTTCCCTGGGGTCGACTGGAATTCTTCGCCCGCCACTGTGCTGACGTCTGTCATCCTGCTGTCGAGGCATATATGATCCACCCCTCGGGGGAGAAGTGGGCACTCGACGTCGATCATTGCAATCGAATCGGTGATCGTACTGCTCATAGTTCCTGTACTGATCGTGCCGGTCGCCATGCCCTTCACGCCTCGGGGGCGATCTGGGGCTATGAGCCGACTGGACCATATTCGCCGCCACGGATCTACTATGAATCCTGTTCTGCGACTGCGACACAGCCGAATTCTGATCTCCTGCTGCCCGGAGCAAATCCCTGATCTGCATCAAGCCTCTGCCAGCCTCTGACTGGGAAGGCTGAATCGACTCTGCTATACGGGTTGCAGCTGCCAAATTCTGGATCGGAGTGCGGTATACCTGAGTCGGAGGTTTAAAGAGTTGGCGTCGACTGGAGTCTGGAATCCTTTGCCGCGCGCGCTCGTCGAGTGCCCGCTGAAGGTTCTCCAGTCAAGTGCGCTCAGCCAGGTTGGCCAAGCGTGCGTCCTCTAAGGCGCAAGCCTCAGGGGTTTCTCCAACGATCGGAGTATGAAGCGCATCCATGTTCCAGCGGCGAAGCTCTTCCCTCTGCTGCGAGTCGAGGGGCTCGGGGCGGTACTCCTCATGGTCGTGCGATGGATCACCTCCGTCGTTGCCTCCCTCGGTGCCAGGAAAGCCGGGGGGGGGGGAACGTGCGGCCCATTGACCATCAGGATCTCCACCGCCGAATCACTGCTGTCGCACTCGGATGCAGTCTCTGCGGAGCCAGTCGACAGGTCGAACAGGCCGTAGAGAGATTCGTCGGGCTCGATTGCCGCGACTTGGGCAGTGGTCGACTGGCGAGCCACTGCGTGCCTCACCCACCACTGAAGCCTCGACCGACCAGAGCGCTTACGCCGGCGGGAAGCTGGGAGGGAGGATGACACGAAAACCGGCCGATACTGAGTCGACGGTTGCCGCAGAAGGACGCCGCAGACGCATGCTCGAAAGTGCGTAGCTCCGCGGACTGGGAGCGCATCCACGTCGAGCGAAGCCTCCTGTAGCCAGGCAGAGTCGTCGGCGACGAATGTGAGCGCGCCGAGACGGATCTTGCGGCCCTCAACCAAAACTCCACCTGAAACCATGATGATGGGAATTGAAAAGATTGCAACTTCTCCAATAAGTCGCTAAGACACCTGCCCCATGGTGGGCGCCAACTGTCGTGGTTCTAAGTCTGACAGTAGAATAGGGGGTAGGTATGGAGAGGCAAGATCCTAGCTATGGAGCAGTTGTGCACACAAGTGTTTTACGAGTTCAGGCCCTTCTCGGAGGAAGTAACAACCCTACATCTCGGAGCCCGGAGGCGGTCAACTGGATTATATGTGTGAGAGTTACAGGGGTGCGAACCCTTCTACCAGTGGAGGGGGGTGGCTTATATAGAGGACGCCAGGACCCCAGCCAGCCCACGTAGCGGAGGGTTAAAGTACATTAAGGTCCGGCGTTACTGGTAACGCCTTACATAAAGTATCTTCATGACCATAAAGACTACTTAACTACAGACCGTTTGGATTCAGAGTAGATCTTGAACTCCTGGTGGTCGAGTGAGTCTTCTTGATCGAGTGTCTTCAGGTTCGTCGAGTGTCTTCTAGTCCATCGAGTGGAGTTCCTCTTGGTCGACTGGAAGACGGCTTCTTCTAAAAGATGTCCTTGGGGAGGGTACCTTGGACAGGTTCATGACCCTACCCTAGGTACATGACTTCATCAGAGGCCCCTGGCCCTGGCTGATCAGTTCCCAAAACTTTTTTCTCTGATATTAAGGACAGTAAAACTGAGCCTAAACCCAGCCCTCACAGCGACTTGAGTTTTAGACCGTCCAATTTCGCGATCTGAGAGATTCTGGCCGTCAGTTCTCGTGGTAACACAATCTAACCCACACTCTGTTTAATCTGGCCAAGCTGTCCTGTGGGCTGCTGCTCCAGAGGCCGAAATGAAGGCCTCTGGTGCACTGGGCCTTCGGACAGCCGCCAGGCTCATTCCAGCGCAAAAGGACTCCGGTACTGGGCTTGCGAGCGCGTCCTCCACTCCCGATTCGGTTGCGTGAAAAAAAGTCTCGATTCCAGGCGCAGCGGGAGCGACCGCACCGAATCCATCCACCCCGGGTTGTAGGAGCAGAGAGAAGGCAATTCATCTCGAGTAGAGACGCGGTCGAATCCATCGAGTCCGGATTTCAGGCGCTCAAAGGATCCAATTCATCCGGTCCAGATTTGAACTGCACAGACGAGCCGCCGCTTCGGTCGATTCGGTCCACCTGAGGTGCGTGATGGACCGGGGCAAGTACATCTGTGCGCTGGGATCGACCGGAGGAGTAGGATCCGGGTACAGATGATGCAGTCCAGAGCTGAAGCGAAGAGGCGGACGATGCGGTCCGAGTCCTGCCGATGCAGTTGAGAGCTCAAGTGACGAGGCGCACGATGCGGCTAAAGAAAGTTGGGGACGAGGGCGATAATGGCAGATGCCTCGTCTGCATGAAACGTCTTTGCTCTCTCTTGAATCTCGCAATCATGGCCTATTCATGCCTGGTAATGTTACAATCTTTTCCTATGGTCAGTGCTACTATATAATGCTTCACCCCTGCGAGTCTTTCCACACCCTCTACACTCGGCATCAACATCTTATTCAGCATCATGCTCAGGTATCTTTCCTGTAAATTGCATGAAAAAATTACATTGTCCTCGTGTCCTCTGAAAGAAAATATCCTCATATCCTCTCATGTCGTACATGTGATCTTGGTCAACTGATTTGAGTAGATTCTGGAGCTTCCTACTGTCAAGTTTTTTTCTCAACAGTTCATCTGAAATGGCTTTTGGACAGGTAACCTCCCGAAGAAAATGTGTTTGATCGCTGCCAGATGGAAGGTCGACGGGGTTGACTGGCTCGATCCAGCCGAGCGCGATGCAGGCGACGCGCGGATCCTTGGATACAACCGACGCACGCGATCTGTCTACGAGGGGATCCATCTGATGCGTGTGACCCTTTGGGATTTGAAGAAGGCAATTAATCTTCAGTTTCTAGAGTCGTTCATGGTGGATGATGTATGCCGGTCGTTGACGGCGATTAATGAAGGTGTGTGTGTCTTTCTACTTTCCAACCTGTGTTGTACTGTATAATATAAGCTCCCTCGCCTGTCCCTCTCAATGAACGTCCTTGCTCCTTTTCTACTGAATCACTGTCTTACCCTGGTAGCACAGTTCTTGGCTAGGTCGGCCTCTGTCTTTGTTTTGCCCTTTTCCTGTACTATCCCTCCTTCCACCCATGTTAATATCTTATCATTCCTATTCCGTGCAGGTGGTGGCTGTTGTTTCACGATGGTGAGGAGATATTGCACAAAACTTAGGTGACCAAAATCCACCCCTCAGTAAGATTGGGACATCTAAAATACCCACCAATTAGGTAAAGCCTTGTACATGACGGTACAATGAACACTTCATTTGTCAATAGAATTCACTACTGTGTTGTTGATGCTTGATTTCTTTTTTTCAAGATTTTGCTTCAGTTTAGGTCAAACATCATTTGATTTCAGGGTAATCTCCATTCTTATCAGCTTTACGTATTACAACAAAATATGTACTCTAGATTAGGATGGCGTCATGAAATTTATCGTGTAGGGCTGCATCGGCATATCGTGTAGGGCTGAACATAACAAAGACAAGTTAGAAGTTGGGGATAGAGAAGTAGTACAAGAATGCAATTTATCGTGTAGGGCTGCATCGGCATATTGTAAAAAAAAATGAAACATGTGAGACTACAAGCAGATGTAGTCCATTTTATGATACACCAAATATTTATGTAGCATATTGTTCATGTCAGGAACATAGAGAGAAGATTGTAATTATGAACAGAGGAGAGGAATAAATGGGAGCAGGTGGAGTGGAAATTGAGTAGGTGGTGAAGCAGAATTTCAGTAGGTGTCGAGTTCATTAGCTCTGGCCATTTGATCAGATATACTAAATTGGGCCTTATGTAGAATGAATGTTAGCTACAGGAGCACATCTCTCTGTATGGAGTGAATTCGATTGAGAAGTTGAACCTGTACATTATCTCAGTCTTTGTACTTAGTCCTTGTTCTATTTGATAGTCGACTTTACAGGTAATGCAAAGCTTGCAATTTTGCCTTTTAAGAATTCATGCTATTTCTATTATTGCAGCGAACACAATGGAATACATGTGGCAGTTGTTGACCAGACTTGAGTCTAACAAATGAGCAGTACCTATGACCGCATCCGCGTAGGATGAACATGATGTATACCCCAAAAATTATTGACCTGTTAAGTATATTTTCGTGGCGTGGATGCTAAAGTCCGAGCAGGTACATCAGAAGCTACTGCAACTACTTGACTGCAAGATGCTGTTCGGTTGTGCATGACGCATTCTGCTAGAGCTATGAGATGAGTTTGACTCCTAAGCTTTGTTTGATAAATAGTGTTAAGTCCCCTCTTGGGTTGCACACATTATTACTTTGCCTTCCGGGGAAAACTGATTGTATGAATGGATCGGTTAATTTTACTAAGGTTAATTAGTGCCAGTAAGTTGAATTGTTTCTATATAGAAAATGAAATGTTAGTGCCATTGTTCTATTGCAGTAAGTTGAATCAGTTTGGATAAAATTAAAATGTTAGCGACCTGTAATTTGCACAATATGGATGCTCGTATTCCTCAATTTCTATTCAATTAAAATCTGTGTAGGTTCATTATGTTATGATCTGAATCTTGATGTGTTGTACAATAGTATAAGTGTAACGTCTGATCTTTAGAAAATGCTTAATGCAGGAATGGTTGAAAGTATACAAATATATTGTCAATGAAGTAAAGAGCGCCCAATAAACCCAAAAGAAGGGAGTATTCTTATACAAAATCATACTATTGCCAACCTTCTTAACATCCACATTCCTAGGGGCATAATAATCAACTTAAAATATTTGTTCCACCAAACATGCTCGTGAAAAAATAAACATGCACAAACACACACACCGTCAGTTAAATTTCGGGTCAAACAACACGATTCATAGGTGTGAGCATGTTAAATATAATGTGTGATTATATGATGATTAAATTAGTACATTTAGATATAATCATCAATCACTAATATTATAATGTCAAAATTGACGGGCGCAGCAACGCGCGCCGGCGACGATCTAGTTAGTGTTGAGGTTGGGGAGTGATTCGGTTTGTAGAGTGTTTGTTAGAGGTAATCTAGTACAGTGGAACAAACTGAAGGCTCTATGTGGTGGTGTTTTGCTTAAATGGAAAAATGTGACAAGCCACCCCGCAAAAAAAAAGAAGTGATAAGCTGTGGACTATCGAAATGAGAAATGTGCAGCGGCTGACTATGGAAAAGAGAGAGACTGGGCTCCGGTGGTACATCGGCTGACTATTTGAAGATCGCATGCGTCTCCTCCGAAGCTATATACTCCCTCCGTTCCTAAATATAAGTTTTTTTTAAAAATTCATTATGAACCACATTCAGAGTAAAATGAATGAATCTACACACAAAATGCATCTATATATATCTATATATAGTTCATAGTAAAATACCTACAAAGACTTATATTTAGAAACGAAGGGAGTAGTTGTTGTATGCATGAGCTGAATCTTTTTTATTCGTCAGCTCATGAGGTCTGCCTATCCCAGCTTTGGTTTTTTTTAATAAACCCGTGGTTGCTTTTTGCCCCTGGTGTTCTGAGCTCTCCTGCATTAAGAGGAACCCCACTCGCTCGGCCCCCCAGCGCACCCGCCGGCACTAATTTGGCCCTTCGGTCAGCACATTTTCGGCCTTGGGGGCGATCTAGTTCCCAGTCACGCCCCAGGGGTCGGCTCCAAGACGTTAATAAATTCAAACATGACATTTCCCGCCATAAGTCCGGCGATCAGCGGCTACCGCCACCACATGGTTCGTCGTTCAAAAGGAAAGACGTCCGGCGATCACCATGCCACAACCGCGATCAATCACTTAAAGTTTGGCGTTCAAAAGGAAAGACGCATAGGCAATGCATCAAATGGCGGCGTTTTCCTCCGGCGTCGGATTGGCGGGGGTCGGCGTGCGCGGGCTGGTCGGCGTCGGTGCTGGGTGGCAACCTCGTAATCGTAAAAAAGTGGGTTTTTTAGTGCTGGGCCTAGCAAAAGAGAAATTGTTGTAGGCATCATCGCTCGGGCTTGGCGGCGGCGTTGGGGTCGGCGTGCGAGTTGGCGCGGTCGTCGACGACATCTGGTTCAGGATGAGGCCGCGCTCCGCCATGTACCACGCCTTGAATCGCTCGTCCATCGTCGACATGGCCGCCCCCATCAGGAATGCCAGGTCGGTGTTCCTCTTCTTCGCGGCGACGTTGATCCGGAGTAGGTCGATGTTTCTCCGGAGGAGGTCGAGCTTGACGTCGCTGTTCGTCATCAACGCTGACCACCGCGCCTTGGATTTCTCTTCCCTCTGGACGGCGTGGTTCTTGGCGTCGGCGATGCACTGCTCGATGGACGCATGCAGCCGCGCGGCAGCCGGAGCAGCGTCCTTCGCCGTTTTGGCCCGTTTGTTGCCGTCTGAGCACCCATCGTACGCGCCCGACGTCCGGCTTGTACGTCTCCTTGGCTTGGCGAGGCTGCGCCGGACTTCCACCCACTTCTCGCACTTCTCGATCCGGGAGAACACGTGGAGGTACTTGAAGTCTTAGTCAGAACTATTGTCCTGGCGATACATGGCAAACATCCATACCATCTGCGCCGAGGAACAAGTGTCGGCGATGAACTCGGCGAAGAATGAGCGAGAGACCAGCGTCATACCTGACTCTCGTAGTTGGCGCCACTCTTCGGGCGAGCCGCGATCTCCTCGACGATCCCATGCCATTTGTTGCACGCCGTTTGGATGAGCGCCCAATGGTTGGACATGGCCTTCGCGCCGTGCTGCATGTGGACGTCGGCGAAGTAGGGGTCGACGAGCTTGCACTCGTCGAACTCCGACTTGATGCGCTCCTAGTACGTCTCGGCGTTCTGGTTCGTACCGGTGATCAGGTCGAGGAAGACGATCTTCCATGCTTCGGTGAGGCACTCGTCTTTTTCGGACGCCCACTTGACGAGCGGCTCGCCGGTCCTGGCCGCCCGCCTCTTCTTTTTCCCTATCCTCGCCGGAGCAGGCGCCAGCTCCTCCTCCTCCTCCTCGTCATCCTCCTCCTCCTCTGGCTCCTCCTCGCCGTAGTCGAGACCATCGTAGTCGAGCCGCCGTTGAGGTCGATTGCATCTTCTTGGGTGTTAAACCCTGGGTAGGCAGCGGCGGCCGAGCCGGTCGTGATGATGTCATCCATGTCGGCCTCCATGCGGTCGGGGTTGCCGAGATGCGACGACGAGGCTTGTGAGAAGAGCAGCGCACCACGGCGCAGAGGTGGCGCCAGGGAAGATGCGTAATCCGGCGGCGAGTAGGTGTATGAGGGGTACTGGACGTCGGCGAACGCGGGCGAGGGCGTGCGCTGGGCGGGGTGGCCATGTGGAAAGGTGATGTTGCGGTTGAATCCGCCATGCGCGTCGCCTTCGGCGTAGCCAGGCGATGGCGCATACCCCCAGGGGTTTGTCGACAACGAGAAGCCGGCCGGTGACCCGACGCTCTACTGGCCCCAAGGAACGTGCAAGCCATGGCCGTCGGGCGGATTCATCATCCCTGCGAGCCACCTCTGCTTGTTCCGCCGCGCGATCTGCCTGCTCCGCCACGGCCGCAGCCGCCGTCATCGCCGCCCTGTCCCGAGCCTTCTTGGCGTTGAGCCTGTTCCGCCGGTCGGTGGTGACAGCCTCCCGGCGTTGAACTTCCGCCTTCCAGTCGGCGTTTGACATGCCGGGGGGCTTGGACGGTGGCGCCCGCGGCTTCCTCTGCTTTGGCAGGATGGCGTCGACATCGATAGCGGAGCGAGGGGCGGCGTACTTCTTCGGCGGCATGGCGGCTTGATGGAGGGGAGAGGAAGGAGAATAGCGGGAGAAGGGGGGAATGGAGGGAAACGGAGGGGGAAAGGCAGGGCGATCGGTGGGAAAAGGGCCTTCTCTCGCCGACAGAGCGGACCCACGAGCCTTTTCACTTCGGTCGGCGCCCCCAGGCGACCCCCGGGGCTTGGGTCCGCCTCGGGTTCGCCGGTTGTTATTTCGGCCAAAACCGGCGAAAATCGAGACCCTGAGGGTGTGGCTGGGCCGTCTTTTGCGCGCCGACGCTAAAATTGGCTTGGGAGGGCCCTGTTGGGGGCGCGGCTGGAGATGCTCTAAGAACATCCCTTCTCTGGGCATTGTTTAGATTAATTTTTCTCCACCGTGTATTTTCTTTTCTTTTCTGTTGCTTTTTGGGTTTGCCTACTTATTTAGTAGTAGAATGCTGGCTTCTTTAATAGAAAATGGAGGTCTGTCGACCCCTCTTTTTTCATAAAAAAAGGGAGAATATTAGTAACTTGTGTATAACTGCGCTTTGGATTGTGCAAATGCCCCATTTAGGGCATCTTCAATGCTGAACGCTTGTTGAGACGCTTACACAATGGAAAAAAAGTATTTTTTGCCTAGCGCCTGTGTAGGAGTCCATCCCTCCAACGCCACTAGCAATATGTAGATGCCTAGTGATTAAAGAAAAACGAAAAAGAAAACAGAAGCCTCCATTGTTCACAACGCTGGTAATGAAGCGCCCACGTTGGAAACTGAAGCAGGGCTTTTAGGAATCGTCCTGTTTTGTAGCGTCCAGGATAGCGCCGACGCCTAGTTACTTTGCATCGAGCGGGAAAAAAACGCTGGAGCGCTCGACGCTTTGCGCGGCATCGACGCAAGCGAGATTCCCCGTCTCGGGTGGGAATCGGGCATAACGACCGGGAAATCGACCCTGGCGTCGATCGTTAGCGTCCGCGTGTAAATGCCCTTAGAACTTCCACAAAGATGCTTCTATGCCCCATCGCTTCATTAGAAATACAAACCTCTGGAGTTGGCTGCTACTGTTATTTGCACGAACGAGATGTTTCTGTAAGAAACCGAAACTATTTGCCATTAGCTGATGATTGCTGACCCCGACGAAAACAAAATCTCTGCTGAAAGGAAGCACACAACAGGATTTCCAACGACAATACCTAATAAATCGATTATGACTGATTAAGTGATTATTTACGGTACATGCTTGTGCACGCCGCCGTACGTTTTGGTTGACCGGATCGATCTGACTAAGTCCACAACGCCCTGGGCAGGCAGCTTAGTCAGACATACGCGATCGTCACTCACCACATCATTCCGACCCATCATTTTAATTTGAACAAGTTAATTTACTCGACAGTTTGGGACCGTGTCTCCGAGTTCTGACCGTGACTGTGCAACCGTAGCTTATCATATATGCCGAGCGCCAATGCAAATCTTGAGCTACGAACGACTTGTTCCCGCCGGAATGCCATGTCAAGTTGAATAATTGGTCTGGTCCGGAGGTCAGATACACCTCCCTTCTCGGTAACTTGTGAGTTGAGACAAGAATACACTTCATCTAACACCTGCTATACACCTCCACACTCACCCGGCACCTTCCATGAAATGTTTATTACAAGCATGTCTAGACGATCACATTTTATGTTCGCACGTGACGGCAGCAGCTCTCGTGAACGGGTGCATAAAAAGAGATGAAGGTCGGATTATCATTCAGCAACAGAAATTCCTTCGTGTCACCAAACATACACCAAACCCAGCCTACGGACCGACCAAGGAGCGGGGAGAGCGTGCACGACCATGGAAGCCGAGGCCTTCCCGATACGGTTCACCAAGGGCATACGGTCCTACTGGCGCCGGAGCAAGTACCAGCGCGTGGACGGCGGCACGGCGGGCCGGGGCACGCGCCACCTGGTGCGGCTCGGGGACGGCGGCAGCGGCAGCGGCGACGGCAAGGCGTGGGGCGTGCGGCTCGGCGGCATGTTCCGGGTGCGCGTCAAGGCGCCGGCCTCGGCCGTGGCCGCGGCGAAGGCCCCGAAGCGCGTGCTCGGCCGGATAAGGGACGCGTACGTGGACGCCATGCTCGGCGCGGCGAAGAAGCACTCGGCGGCGACGCACACGCTGCCGGGCGGGCCGGCCCCGGAGGCGCTGTGGCAGAAGCGGGTGCCCGTGCGCCGGTCGCGCAGCCAGGCGCAGGTGCGGCAGAAGGCGGACGAGCTGGGCCAGAGGCTCGTCCTCGAGATGTACAAGTCCGTGCGCGCGTCCAGGGACCTCGCAGGCATGCTCGAAGCATCAAGGTCGCGATAGCATGGATGCGCCGGCGACTTGGAGGGAGGCGAATGATGTGTTAGTGTTACATGCTTGTATATGTAAGATTAGTTGGTGATGTGTAATCTGTTCATAACCACGGGGCTTTGCTCTGCTGTAAATTCTCCATAATTCCATGACTGTTTGCTTGTGAGGTATGACGCTTAGGAAAGTGAACCTTTTTCGTCTACGCTGTGCTGATTGCTGGGTCAGCTGATCAGGCAATTACAGTGTGCAGTAAAAGATGCACCAGGGAAGAAAAGAGAAAGAATGGCCAAAATGTTATTTCGCGGACGCACATATCTACAAATTTTCTCGCGTTTCATGTGCGCCTCCGTACTCTTGACTCTCGACTCTCCTGCGTCTTCTTCCCTTGCACAAGAACTACACACCTCCCGCCAATTCTTTTAGACAAAAAGCATGTCCGGCTTTAAAGTTATACAGCCAACAAGGCCAGCATAACACACATAGGTAGCAATATTACAAATGAGTAGACATCAGTCTCAAATTGGATTAAACGTAGTGCTCCCTCCGTCTCAAAATAACTGTCTCAACTTTCTGCTAGTTTTAATATAAAGTTGGATTTAGGTTAAGACATTTATTTTGGGATGGAGAGTACATTACAAGACCAAACATAAAACTAACGGGACAAAAAAAGAGCTTGAAGAGGTATTGCTTCTCTTGATAGCATGAGCGCCCTTAATCTTGGCTTGAACTGCTCGGGCCGCCTCACGGTCTTCTTCTTTACCAAGATGTTATTGCTGACAAAAATGGACCATTTAAAAATATAATCAGCAGGGTGATTAGTGTTAGAAAGGAGAAAGGGATTTGGTGGAATAATTCGTTGATGTATTGCTTGAGCCTCATGGGCATATATGTAGGAGTACATGATTTATTTGGAGTACAAGCCAAGCCAGAATATTTCCTAGTCTAACCTATGTTTCCTAATACAATCACGTTACTCAACATCCCCCCGCAGTCACAACGGTAGCGACGCAGACAGTGAGACTGGAGAAGAATCCGAAGGCAAGCTGACGGACACCCCCCCACAGTGAAAACCGATGAGGTTGCTCAAGCAGGCGGTAGCCCTTTGTGCCATTTGTCGATGTAGCCGAGAGCGTGGGTGGTGGAGTCGTGGTCGAGGTAGTCGTGCGAAGAATGTCGTGGTCGATGTCGAGTCGGGGTAGCCGGTGTCGAGAAAATCACCGTGGAGCCGCGGGCGCAAGAAGGCGCCGAGTCACCGCTGCGTCGCCCCTTTGGCCGGGGTCCATCGCCGCCCCGACGCCGTCTGCTCCAGGTCGTCCCCGTGGCAGCACCGACCCTCGCGCCGCCGCTGCGTCGCCCCGTCGGGCCGTAGCGAGCGTGGCACACGGTCCACACCGCCGTCCTGAGGCCGTCCCCGCGGTTGCACTGACCCACGCTTCTCCGGCGCGCCGCCCCTTCGGGCTATCGCGCCGCGGCCCGTGGTCCCTGCGCCGCCCCGAGGTCTTCCGCCGTCACCGCGCGTCGACCTCCTGTGGTATGCACCGCGCCGTCTCCCTTTGCGCAGGAACGCCACCGTCCGCGCCGGTCTTCGTCACGCTGTCAGGGTTCTTCGCCTACTTCGAGCACCGCCGCCGCACTTTTAACCTAGCCGCCGCCGCCGCCGTCAGGCCGCCGCCGCCGCTCTTCTTTGGCCGCCGCCGCCGCTACCTCCGTAGCCGCCGCAGCCGCCCGTCCACCCCCTTCATCTTCGTCCAGCACCAGCCCGTCGCCAGCGTCGCCGTCATCTACTCCGACCGCTTCATCTACTCCGACAACCGCGGGCGACATTGGCCCCGCGCCGATTGGCGCCGCAACCGTCGTCGAGTCCTTCTCTACTGGCCTATCGGACATCTTCGACATGGCGTACAGCTCGTGCAAGTCCCAGTTTACGCATGCCCGGTGCTGGCAACATCGTCGCGTGCCTTCGTCCACGACGTGTCCCAGGGCCTGGCAAGCCTGGTTGGCGCGTCGTCAACTTCGCCTTCGTCCGTCTACGCATGCCCGGTGTTGGCAACACCGGTGCGGGCCTTCGTCCACGATCTGTCCCCGGGCTTGGCAAACCCGCCGTGACGCGTCGTCAACAACATCTTCTTCCCGGCGCATCCTATTTCGACATCACTGCGCCCATGACTAACTCGGCGCCCCCTTGCGCCCGCGGCTCCACGGCGACTTCCTCGACACCGGCTACCCCGACTCGACATCGACCACGACATTCTTCGCACGACTACCTCGACCACGGCTCCACCACCCACGCTCTCGGCTACCTCGACAAATGGCACAAAGGGCTATCGCCTTGCTTGAGCAACCTCGTTGGTTGCCACTTCAGCCACGACTCCATGATGCGTCTACCATTACGACTGTGGGGGGGTGTCCGTCGGCTTGCCTTCGAATTCTTCTCCAGTCTCACCGCCTGCTCGCTACTGTTGTGACTGCGGGGCGATGTTGAGTATAATGTTTATTAGGAAAGACGAGATAGACTAGGATTTGTTCTGGCTTTTTGTACTCCAAGTAGATGATTGTACTCCTATATATATGCCCACGAGGCTCAAGCAATACAACAACTATTCCACTAATCCTTCCTTCCCTTCTAACAATTAGGAATTTCTTCCTTCCATGACAAGTTCATTGCGGCAAGTCCAAAGTTGAGATTAACCCAGATGCTAGGGCCGCAAATGAGCGCCAAGCAATCATATGCGATTGACCTCTGGTACACGCAAGTAGAGTGAGAATATTGTTGAACGAGCGAGGATCACAGTTATATCTGAAGCTTTCTCTAACCCAGCTCCAAAGGAACTTGGTGGGTGAGCAAAAGAAAAGGATGTGGCCGACAGCTTTGAGGGCCCCATACAACGCACTGAGGGAAGGCAGTCCTTGGACTCCCGCCATAGGAAGATACATATCTTAAGGGGAACCGAGGTGGCCTTGGCGGAATTGTTCCGAGGACCCTGGGAATAATTTTGCATATGCCCATTTCATTGAGAGGTTGCTCGAATCTTAGAGGTCCCATTGAATGTGATCTATGGTACCATAGAGCTAGACTTGACCAAGATCGAGGAGCAAAGCCCATGATGATATTTTGGCGGTAGAGAGATTGCAAAGAAAGGTTATGTTGGTGCGGTTATTGCAAAGCGCATTTTTGACGAGGAAATCGGGATCAGAGGTAATGACGAAGAGGTCTGGGTATTTGGCGTGAAGAGGGAGATTGAGCACCCATTTGGAAAACCAGAATTTGCTATCGGCCCCATTCCACACGAAAAATTTAGCACCTAGGTAAAAAATCAAGGCATTTCTAGATCCCGTTGTTGAAGTGAGATCCACCTTTCTTACCAGTGAAAATAGAGGAGTTAGGGAAGTATTAGTCTTTAAAATCCGTGCCCAAAGGTTGTCACCCTTTGGGGTAATTTTTTAAATCCATTTAGTTAACAAAGTGAGGTTCATTTTCTTTGAGTTGGTGATACCTAGCCCACCCCCCTCCGGATTTTGGTTTGCAAAAGATCTACCCAACGAACCATATGGTACCTATGTTTAATTGTGTCTACTTCCTAGAAGAACCGAGCTCTAACTTTATCGAGTTGGATGTGCGTTAGCAGGAATAGGCCCATGGCATAAGAGGGGATGGCCGAGAGGAAAGCATTGGTGAGAGTCAGTCTCGCCCCGGAAGACATAAGTTTTCCTTGCCAAGGATCAATTTGCTTAACCACCTCACTAATGGTAGGGTCCCAATCGGAATTGGGAAATGTTTTGTGGAAGCAGGAAAGCCAAGATAAGTAATAAGGAAATCAGCAAACTTGCAATTAAGAAAATGTAGCAATGCACAATCCTTCTCCGTGCTTCACCCCCATGGTGACAAGTTTGCTTTTAGAGAAATTCATTTTCATACCCCAACAGTGCTTCAAAGCTAATCAGAATGATTTTGATCGTGGTGATGCTCATAATGTTAGGTTCAAACATGAGCAATGTGTCATTAGAATACTGTGAGTGGGAGAATCCCCTAGAATAATGTCAAGTTTAGAATGGTCCTGACTATTTTTTTTACCGTTGTAGGTCTCAAAATGCCACCTCACCGGAAAAAATTAGCCATTTGGCTAAAAACACCGCCGTGGCAACAACAAACACTACGAACAATGTTATTTTTCTAGCATGGGTGGCGCTACCAGTGGAGGGCACATAGATCCACTCACCACTGGTATGACACTTTATCAGTGGCGGGTACTTATGGGCGCCCACCACTGGTAGGCCTTTTGCGCCCGCTACTGCTAGCGCATTTTGTGATACGTCCATTTTGCATCATAATTACCTAATGTTACTTATCTTGTTTTAATGTAATATTTGACATTATGATACAATTCTAATGCCTTTTCCCTCTTAAAATGCAAGATACATCAAAGGAGGAAGATTATTGGTAGCTGGAATTCCGACCTGAAAAAGCTACAATGAAGATAGCAATTCTTCAAAGCTCAAAATGAAGCAAGATTTTTTGAAGAATTATTTTGGAATATATATAAGCAAAAATATGTCGAAGTGAGGCCACCAGCTAGCGACATGGGCGGGTGGCGCGGCCACCCCTTGGCCATCCCACTTGTCCATGTGGGGCCCTGGTGGCTCCCTGCTATTTCTTGAGTTTGCATTGGTTTTTCCATTGAAGAGGAAAGGGTGATGCAGCAAAGTAGAGATAAGTATTTCCCCTTAGTTTGAGAACCAAGGTATCAATCCAGTAGGAGGCACACGCAATTCTCCAATCTATGCACCTACACAAACAACCAAACACTTGCACCCAACGCGATAAAGGGGTTGTCAATCCCTTTACAGTCACTTGCAAGGATGAGATCTGATAGATATAGATATAAAGGATTACTAAAATGTAAAACAAAGTAAAAACAAATAAATTACAGCAAGGTATTTTTGGGTTTTTTGGTTCATAGATCTGAAAATATATGATGAAAAATAGACCCCCGGGGACCATAGGTTTGACTAGAGACTTCTCTCTTGAAAGAAAATATACAAGGGGTGAACAAATTATTGTCGAGCAATTAGAAAAGCGCCAAGTTATGACGATATCCAAGGCAATGATTGTGAATATAGGCATCACATCCATGTTAAGTAGATCGAAACGATTCTGCATCTACTACTATTACTTCACACATTGACCGCTATCCAGCATGCATCTAGAGTATTAAGTTCATAAGAACAGAGTAACGCCTTAAGTAAGATGACATGATGTAGAGGGATAAACTCAAGCAATATGATGAAAACCCCATCTTTTTACCCTTGATGGCAACAATACAATACGTGCCTCGCTACCCCTACTGTCACTGGGTGAGGACACCGCAAGATTGAACCCATTGCAAGAAGAACCAATCTAGTTGGCCAAACCAAACCGATAGTTCTAAGAGAAATACAAAGATATTTAATCATGCATAAAGAGTTCAGAAAAGACATAAATAATATTCATAGATAATCTTATCATAAATCCACAATTCATCGGATCTCGACAAACACACCGCAAAAGAATATTACATCAGATAGAACTCCAAGAACACCAAGGAGAACTTTGTATTGAAGATCAGAGAGAGAGAGAGAGAAGAAGCAATCTAACTACTAGTTATGGACCCGTAGGTCTGTGGTAAACTACTCACGCCTCATCGGAAGGGCAATAAGGTTGATGTAGAGGCCCTCCGTGATCAAATCCCCCTCCAGTAGGGTGCCGGAAAAGGCCCCAAGATGGGATCTCATGGGAACAGAGGCTTGCGACAGCGGAAAAGTATTTTGGTGGACGCTTCTGTTGGTTTGGGAATATTTGGAAATTTATAGGCCAAGAATTAGGGTTGGAGGACTCTCGGGGGGCCCACAAGCTAGGGGGCGCCCCTCCCCCCTAGGGAGCACCCTGAGGGCTTGTGGGTCCCTCGGGACTCTTCTGCCCCCCTCTCCAAGCTCCGTGGATGTCTTTTGGTCCAAGAAAAATCATCACGAAAGTTTTATTCCGTTTGGACTCCATTTGATATTCCTTTTCTGTAAAGCTCAAAAACAAGGGAAAAACAAAAACTGGCACTGGGCTCTAGGTTAATAAGCTAGTCGCAAAAATAATATAAAGTAGCATATTAATGCATATAAAACATCCAAAACAGATAATATAATAGCATGGAAAAATAAAATATTATAGAAACGTTGGAGAAGTATCAAGCATCCACAAGCTTAATTCCTGCTCGTCCTCGAGTAGGTAAATTATAAAAATAGAATTTTTGATGTGGAATGCTACCTAACATATTTATCCATGTAATCTTCTTTATTGTGGCATGAATATTCAGATCCATAAGATTCAAAACAAAAGTTTAATATTGACATAAAAACAATAATACTTCAAGCATACTAATAAAGCAATCATGTCTTCTCCAAATAACATGGCCAAAGAAAGTTATCCCTACGAAATCATATAGTGTGGCTATGCTCCATCTTCATCACACAAAGTTTTTAATCATGCATAACCCTGATGACAAGCCAAGCAATTGTTTCATACTTTTGATGTTCTCAAACCTTTTCAACTTTCACGTAATACATGAGCGTGAGCCATGGATTTAGCACTATAGGTAGAATAGAATATGGTGGTTGTGGAGAAGACAAAAAGAATGAGAAAGTCTCACATCAACTAGGCGTATTAACGGGCTATGGAGATGCCCATCAATAGATATCAATGTGAGTGAGTAGGGATTGCCATGCAACGGATGCACTAGAGCTATAAGTGTATGAAATCTCAAAAAGAAACTAAGTGGGTGTGCATCCAACTCGCTTGCTCATGAAGACCTAGGGCAATTTGAGGAAGCACATCATTGGAATATACAAGCCAAGTTCTATAATGAAAAATTCCCACTAGTATATCAAAGTGACAAAATAGGAGACTCTCTATCATGAAGATCATGGTGCTACTTTGAAGCACAAGTCCGGAAAAAGGATAGTAACATTGTCCCTTCTCTCTTTTCTCTCAATTTTTTGTTTGGGCTCTTTTGCCTCTCTTTTTTCGTCCGAAGTCTCATCCCAACTTGTGGGGGAATCGTAGCCTCCATCATCCTTTCCTCACATGGGACAATGCTCTAATAATGATGATCATCACACTTTTATTTACTTACAACTCAAGAATTACAACTCGATTCTAGAAACAAATATGACTCTATATGAATGCCTCCAGCGGTGTACCGGGATGTGTCATGATCAAGAGTGACATGTGTAAAAAATATGAATGGTGGCTTTGCCACAAATACTATGCCAACTACATGATCATGCAAAGCAATATGACAATGATGGTATGTGTCATAGTAAACAGAACGGTGGAAGTTGCATGGAAATATATCTCGGAATGGCTATGGAAATACCATAATAGGTAGGCATGATGGCTGTTTTGAGGAAGGGTATATGGTGGTTTTAATGCACCGGCAAAAGTTGTGCAGTACTAGAGTGGCTAGCAAAGGTGGAAGGGTGAGAGTGCGTATAATCCATGGACTCAACATTAGTGATAAAGAACTCACATACTTATTGCAAAAAATTATTAGTTATCGAAACAAAGTACTACACGCATGCTCCTAGGGGGATAGATTGATGGGAAAATACCATCGCTCGTCCCCGACCGCCACTCATAAGGAAGACAATCAAAGAATAAATCATGCTCCGACTTCATCACATAACGGTTCACCATACATGCATGCTGAAGGAAATATGCCCTAGAGGAAGTTGTTGTTTTATATTATATTTCCTTATTCATGATAAAGGTTTATTATTCATGCTAGAATTGTATTGATCGGAAACTTAAATACATGTGTGAATACATAAACAAATACCGTGTCCCTAGTATGGCTCTACTAGACTAGCTCGTTGATCAAAGATGGTTAAGGTTTCCTAACTATGGACATGCGTTGTCATTTGATAATGGGTCACATCATTAGGAGAATGATGTGATGGACATGACCCATCCATTAGCTTAGCATAATGATCATTAAGTTTATTGCTATTCCTTTCTTCATGTCAAATTTATATCCCTTTGACTATGAGATTATGAAACTCCTGGATACTGGAGGAATACCTTGTGTGCTATCAAATGTCACAACGTAGCTGGGTGATCATAAAGATGCTCGATAGGTATCTCCGAAGGTGTTTGTTAAGTTGTCATAGATCAATATTAGGATTTGTCACTCCGAGTATCGGAGTGTTATCTCTGGTCCCCCTCGGTAATACACATCATAAGCTTGCAAGCAAATGACTAAGGAGTTGGTCATGAGGTAATGTATTACGGAACGAGTAAAGAGACTTTCCGGTAACGGGATTGAACTAGCTATGAGGATACCGATGATCGAATCTCGGGCAAGTAACATACCGGTAGACAAAGGGAATTACGTATGTTGTCACAATGGTTCGACCAATAAAGATCTTTGTAGAATATGTAGGAGCCAATATGGGCATCCAGTTTCCGCTATTGGTTATTGACTGGAGAGGTATCTGGGTCATGTCTACATAGTTCTCTAACCCGTAGGGTCCACACGCTTAACGTTCATTGATGATATAATATTATATGAGTTATATGATTTGGTGACCTAATGTTGTTCGGAGTACCAGATGAGATCACGGACATGACGAGGAGTCCCGAAATGGTCGAGAGGTAAATATTTATATATAGGACAATGGTATTCGCATATTCAGACACTGGAAGTGTTTTGGAGGGTATCGGGTACTTATCGGGTCACCAGAAGGAGTTTCGGGCATCCCTAGCAAAGATATGGGCCTTATGGGCCAAGTGAGGGAACACACAAGCCCACAAGGGGCTGGTGCTCCCTCTATAGGGCCGTCCTAAGGGGGGAGGAAAGAGTGGAGTTGGACTCCCACTTCCTTCCCTCTCACCCCTCTTTCCTTTCCCCTTGTTCATACAAGGAAAGGGGGCACAGGGCAAGGCAGGGGCCCTAGGGTCCGGCAGCCAGCCCTAGGGCGCGCCTGGCTGCCCCCTCCCCTCCCATCTATATATACATGGGGAGGGGCGCCACACAAGGACACACAACATTGTCTCAGCCGTGTGCGATGCCCCCGTCCACCGTTTACTCCCTCGATCATATTTTCGTAGTACTTAGGCGAAGCCATGCGGAGATCACATCACCATCACGGTCACCATGACGTCGTGCTGTGGAACTCATCTACTACCTTGCCATCTTGCTGGATCAAGAAGGCGAAGGACGTCCCCGAACTGAACGTGTGTAGAATGGGTGTCGTGTGTTCGGTACTTGATCGGTTGGAGCGCGAAGAAGTTCGACTACATCAACCACGTTGTCAAACGCTTCCACTTACGGTCTACGAGGGTACGTACACATACGGGAATCACAAATTTTAACAAAAGTATTTATGCCAATCCACAATTATTCACTAGCATGACTCTAATATCACCATCTTTATATCTTAAAACAAATGCAAGGAATCAAACTTCTCATAGTATTCAATGCTCTTTATATGAAAGTTTTTATTATATCCCTCTTGGATGCCCGTCAAATTAGTACTAAATTCATAACCTAAGAAAATTACCATGCTGTTTAGAGACTCTCAAAATAATATAATTGAAGCATGAGAGTTCAACAATTTCTATAAAATAAAACCACCACCGTTCTAAAAAGATATAAGTGAAGCACTAGAGCAAATTGCCTAGCTCAAAAGATATAAGGAAGCGCATAGAGTATTCTAATAAATTCACAATTCATGTGTGTCCCTCTAAAAAGGTTGTACAACAAGGATGACGGTGGCAAACCAAAAAGCAAAGACTCACATCATACAAGATGCTCCAAGCAAAACACATATCATGTGGTGAATAAAAATATAGCCTCAAGTAAATTTACCGATGGATTGAAGACGAAAGAGGGGATGCCATCTGGGGCATCCCCAAGCTTAGATGCTTGGTTGTCCTTGAATATTACCTTGGGGTGCCTTGGGAATCCCCAAGCTTAGGCTCTTGCCACTCCCTATTCCATAGTCCATCAAATCTCTACCCAAAACTTGAAAACTTCACAACACAAAGCTCAACAGAAAACTCATGAGATCCGTTAGTATAAGAAAATAAATCACCACTTTTGGTACCGTTGTGAACTCATTCTTTATTTATATTGGTGTAATATCTACTGTAATCCAACTTTTCTATGGTTCATACCTTTTTTGGTTTTTTCACGGCACATGCCCTAGTGAACGGACTTAGGTGTGGAGTGCTACGTCTTGAGCTTGCGTTGGTTTTCCTTGAAGAGGAAAGGGTGATGCAACAAAGTAGCATAAGTATTTCCCTCAGTTTTTGAGAACCATGGTATCAATCCAGTAGGAGGCTCCTCAAAAGTCCCACGCACCTACACAAACAAACAAGAACCTCGCAACCAACGCAATAAAGGGGTTGTCAATCCCTTCACGGCCACTTGCGAAAGTGAGATCTGATAGAGATAATATGATAAGATAAATATTTTTGGTATTTTTATGATATAGGTTGGAAAGTAAAAGATGCAAATAAAAGATAGATGAATACTTATATGATAAAAGATAGATCCGGGGGCCATAGGTTTCACTAGTGGCTTCTCTCAAGATAGCATAAGTATTACGGTGGGTGAACAAATTATTGTCGAGCAATTGATAGAAAAGCGCATAGTTATGAGATTATCTAGGCATGATCATGTATATAGGCATCATGTCCGTGACAAGTAGATCGAAACGATTCTGCATCTACTACTACTAGTAGAATGCCCGTGCGTTGCTACGGGCTACAACACATATAAATGAATCAAACAAATGATTAAGGTCGTCTTCAAGGTCGAAGCTCATTTCTTACTCATACATCTGAGTTTTTGGACATCAAACGGGCGCCCAATAAGCTTCCAACAATTCAACTGTCTTGACAGTCCGGGCTTCCCAAATCCAAACCATATGCGGGGCAGAAATGTGGTTGTCCAGACTATTCGCCATGTTATCTTCAAGACGCGGGCCCAACACGAAAACCCCACCCCATGATGCACCCTTCCCTTTTCCTGTCGGACCCTTCCCTCCCCGCTGATTTCCCACTGTAGCGGGACATTTCTCGCTAGAGCCCTCTCCATTAAAACCTGATGACGCCCATATCACCTTCGCCATGGTGCCCTCTCTTCTTTACAACATACTTCCCCATGGACCGGCAAGGAGTCCCCCGCCAAGCGCCTCGCTTTCCACCCTGATCCCCGACCCCCGTGTTCGTGCCGATCCGCCCGTGACGCTCCCCCCCCCCCCGTGGTCAAAAGTGTAATCTCGACCAGTGAAAAACACATTTTCTAAAAGCCTAATCTCAACATTGAAAAACATCAGGAAAGGATTTAGGCGTGCACACAACTTAATTAGTCCTAGCAAATCTATAACACCAGTAGTTTTTCAAATCACATTTTGTTTTAGATTGACACTAAACCTTCTACTAAAAATGTCAAACTAAATAGGAACTCAGACGTATGTCCGTGCGTTGCTATGGAAAAAATGCAAGTAAATGAATCAACCAATTTATCTAAGCACATGCCTAATGTATGCCCTCTTTATCAATTTGTTTAGTAAATACTATGGGATTGGTCGCCAGAATAATTTTTGTGCCAACCGAATTTCATGTATGTCTTCTTCCTCTCTCGTTCATCCTCCTCCTCCCGTTCTCGCGAGCCACACTCTTGAAGCCAGGCTAACTGTTGTCTTCTTCCTCTCCTTCGGCCTCCTCCTCCCACTCCACCGGCCTAACCGTAGTCCCCTGCGTACTTTGAGCCGATATCGAGACTCATCAGCCAAGGCCGATCATCGTGGTGACTTCAGATTATAGAGTTGTAGATGTCATTAACATGGCTGAAACTGATTGACCAATGGTAGAACTGCCCTTAATATTTTGGGAGGACTGATGGTTTTTGGGACTCAGTTTTTGGGACTTGTACTACATAGTTAATGGGCAAGGCAAGACTGGTTTATATCTGGGATGCCAATGGATTAGGCCCGGTAGAAGGAGCGACAACGATGAGTTGATGCAACGGCGACATGCGTTGGAAAGTATTGCTCAGATTTTTGTGAGCACCAGATTGTTTGGCAATATATGAGGCTAAGTGTGGATCACTCTTCTGAACTTTGTGCGAGACCTGAACTGTTTAGTGTAGATTGCAAATAGCACCTTATTTTCTTTTCCTGGGGTCTCTCCTCTCACCCCTCGACTCTCCTAGATTAGATGGTGAAGCTCTCATAGTTGCAATGATGGTTTCTGCTACTAATTAAGTTGAGGGGCCATCACGCGTGCTCTCCTCTCAAGTCTGTGTGTTGCCACGGGCCAAAAAATATATAGAGAGAGATAGTTCCATTGAAATAAACTAAAATGCATCACGTGGATGTTGCATGCGACTTATGATTGTATTGTTATAAGTATCGGTTCTTCTAATACATATTTTCTCGCCCCATGTATAAATACACTGCATGAGTTCAACGTGTAAAAAAGACAGTGACATAAAATTCTGCGATGAATGAAAATGCACTTCGTTTAGAGTGTACGTAGCTCTATGAGTTTTCAAACTCTTTCAACAACAACATCTTAGGAGATGAAGATGTTCTCCCCCACGCAGCCACCCCCCCCCCCACACACACTCACACCCACTCACCGGTGGTGTCGGTGTAGATGCATATGTCCTCCGTCGGCTTGGATTATTTTCAACCAGGTTGCGTCCCTCCCACGCTGGTGTATGGGGAGGCGCAGGAGCGATGCATCATGTACTGTTCGATGTCCGAAGTGGAGGGCCGGCAAGAGGATGAGTTGTTGTCCGTGACACCAGAGGAGGGCATCTCTAAGCCGACTGAGATGCAGTGCGTTGTCGATGTGCCTCACACGCTCGCCAGCACCAGTGGCGTGCGTGGCTCCCGCACTGGCTTCAGGAAGACCATTGTTATATTGCCTTGCATAGGAGAGCGAGAGGAACATACTCTCCATGCCTTGACAATCAATTATAAATGCAACTCTCGTCCATCTGCATGTTCTCGATGCAAAGAGTCATCTTGGCCTCGTTGGTTCTTGCGAGTACCTGTGTTGGGGAAGCAAGCCCGCCTACTACATGGCCTACCGAGGCGGTGACTCCTGCCCATAGGCCCCCAGATGAGGCGGGAAGGCTGGCCCACTTAAGCATCGGGGCGATGGCGGCGAAGCAGGACTGGGAGCGCTCCGGAGCAAGAAATCCATTCTTTCAATTTAAAATCATTTTCACCTTATTTTTTTTACAACATTATCTTCGACAAGTTTCGACAACCTACAATTTTGTAATAAAGTTAAACAACATCATCAATGCTATGAAAAATATGAAGTCTTGGGAGCTTGGGTCGCCTCATCATAGTTTCATTTTGAGCTCTCATGTCCCATCATATAACATATAGCTCCACTGGTATGCATCAGACTCAATTATGGTAACCCGGTTGCATAGTCCAACATGTGATCAAAACAAATCTTCATCCGGTTTGTAAGCATGGTCTAGATAATAAAAAAGGATTCTTACATTGCTTGGCCTGAGATTGTTTATCACCAGCTCATATCCAGCTTGGCCCCCCTTTGCCGTGACAGGCAAGTTGATGTCGTCCCTATATGCCACCGACAAGCCTGCATTGACCACCAGTGGCCCATATCTTCTTTTGTTGGGGTTTCTAGATGAAACAAGAAAATAATCATATGATTATGACTTGGTTGAAATACCTTTACAAACAAATAGAGTGTTAAGTTTGAAACTCACCTCTTCTTGCAACAGAAAACAAAGAACAATTGTAGAGAAAAAAGAATCTCGTTTCTTTACCTCTTGTTGTTACTTCGCTCACTGGAAGCTACACACCTGTTGTTTTGGCTATGTCAGTATATCATGAGGAACATTAACTGCCTAGGAAACTTCATGTTTCTTTCTCTTTCATCTGAGACAAAAAAATCAATAGAATCAATCTATTTGTATACTACTTGTAGGTAGTTTCCTAATCCATGCTTCTGAAATCCTGAACACTTTCAAGGTAGTCTATTTGTTTTCATAAATGGGCAGCTAGGCAGGTGATCAATCTCTAATTGCTTATAACCCAACATGATTAAAAAGCAAGTTCCTGATTTTTTTCCGGAAGTGCTAGATATAGTTGACATGGAATAACAAACTTTAAATCAAAAAACATTGCAATTTAGGAGGATAAGCATGACCTGAGTTTCCTTGTTAGAACAAATGTTCACAACATCATTATTTCGAGCAGCACACTAATGTCTTCCCTTTATTTGAGTTTGATTTCACATGAAGGGTAGGTCCTCTCCTATTACAGTTCTTCAACAAAATTTACAAGTAATCAAGCTGCAACGAAATTTCATCCCTACTGATCGAGGGTTATCAAATACTCCTCCTCTATCTTTTCCTTAGCAGTAACACTGATGTTTTCCTTAGCAGCAACAACAAAAATTAACCCCTACTCATCCAGGAGTACATCAGCACTCAAAACAACACGGATCCTCTTCCTCTATCTTTTCCTTAGCAATAATAACACAAGCACTAAAAAAGCAAGCAATCACCTCATCCATATGGGAGAAAAGGAGAACATCCTCTGAAGCTCCAGTATTTATGAAGTTCACTAAATTGCATCACATCCACATAAGGAGGAAGAAGGCACCGTGTTTCTCTGGATTCTCTGGACGGGGAAGATAGCAGTAGGACAAGGGTTGGCAACCAAAGGGCCCTGCTCGTCGGCATCGACCACCGCTCGTTGGAGACGACCGCTCTGTTGGACCCTGCCGCTGGGATCCGCTAAATGGTGGACGTCATCCTCCGACATTGGGCACAGACAGACAGCGCACAGAGGAGGGGAGGCGACAGTGACGGGTTGAGGAGCATGACGGAGACGGCGTGAGGAGGAGGTCATCGCAGCCTTGCCTGGGAGGCACTGCGTCGTCCTGAGGTGGAGAGCTAGATCAGGCGGCTCGCAAAGGAGGGCCGTCCGCATCCCACACGTGGCGGCCATCAGCGACCCATGCGATGACGACCTCGATCTGCATGAATCCGGCTTCGGCGACCTTGATCTGACAGTCGTCGGGCAAGGGGGCAAGCCGGGGCGGTCCTCATCGCTTGGGCGTGGATGCATGCGGATGGGAGATGGATTCATGGATATATCGTTGAAAAAATCTGCAGGGCTGGCGACTTCTTTCGTTCTGAAAATATCGGCGGGGCTAGTGATTTCCTTTGTTCCAAAAATCTGAATTTTTTTCTTAAACAAATTGCACTATTTAGAGGTATCGATTGACTTGTATAATTTAGGGAAGTTAGATCCGTAATTTCCTATACGTTTGGAAAATATTGGTTTGTAATAAAACAGAGGGACTGATTGATCTGGATCGGTTAGGAAAGTTAATTAAAACCAGTTATTTGTTTTCTCAAAATCTGTTATTTGTTTCCTAAAACAAATTGCACTAATTAGGGGGTTCGATTGATTTGGATAAATTAGGAAAGTTAGATCTATGAATTTTTATACGTTAGGGAAGTGCTGGTATATAATAAAAGAGTGTACATAAAATAAACCGATGGATAAGAAAACCAGCGTGGGAATGGGTGATGGGAGGTGGGACGAAACAAAACCGGACGAAAAAAACCCTGGAAGCGAGACTACCAACTGCTCCATTAGGAGTATATATATATATTACTCCACACATCAACCGACTCCTGCCTGCATCTAGAGTATTAAGTTCATAAGAACAGAGTAAAGCATTAAGAAAGATGACATGATGTAGAGGGTAAACTCATGCAATATGATATAAACCCCATCTTTTTATCCTCAATGGCAACAATACAATACATGTCTTGCTGCCCTTGCTGTCACTGGGAAAGGACACTGCAAGATTGAACCCAAAGCTAAGCACTTCTCCCATTGGAAGAAAGATCAATATAGTAGGCCAAACCAAACTGATAATTCGAAGAGACTTGCAAAGATAACTTAATCACACATAAAAGAATTCAGAGGAGATTCAAATATTTCTCATAGATAAACTTGATCATAAACCCACAATTCATCGGATCTCGACAAACACACCGCAAAAAGAGTTAAATCGAATAGATCTCCAAGAAGATCGAGGAGAACTTTGTATTGAGATTCAAAGAGAGAGAATTATCCATCTAGCTAATAACTATGGACCCGAAGGTCTGTGGTAAACTACTCACAACTCATAGGAGAGGCCTTGGAGATGATGTAGAGGCCCTCCATGGTCGATTCCCCTTCTGGCGGAGCACCGATGAAGGCTCCAAGATGAGATCTCGCGGATACAGAAGGTTGCGGCGGTGGAATTAGGTTTTCGTGGTCACTTCTGATGGTTTCAGGGTACGGGAGTATATATAGGAGGAAGAAGCAGGTTGGTGGACGCTCGAGGGGCCCATGAGGGTGGGGGGCGCGCCCACCCCCAGGGGGCGTGTCGGGCACCCTCATGGCCACCTTGGTTGTTGCTTGACGTCCACTCCAAGTCTCCAGGTTTGCATTTGTTCCAAAAAGATCGCTCCCGAAGGTTTCATCCCGTTTGGACTCCGTTTGATATTCCTTTTCTTCGAAACACTAAAATAGGCAAAAACAACAATTCGGACTGGGTCTCCGGTTAGTAGGTTAGTCCCAAAAATGATATAAAAGTGTAAAGTAAAGCCCATAAACATCCAAAACGGGTAATATAATAGCATGGACCAATCAAAAATTATAGATACGTTGGAGACGTATCAAGCATCCCGAAGCTTAATTCATGCTCGTCCTCGAGTAGGTAAATGATAAAAACAGAATTTTTTATGTGGAATGCTACCTAGCATAATTCTCAATGTAATTTTCTTTATTGTGGCATGAATGTTCAGATACAAATGATTCAAAATAAAAGTTCATATTGACATAAGAAATGGTAATACCTCAAGCATACTAATAAAGCAATCATGTCTTCTCAAAATAACATGGCTAAAGAAAGTTATCCATACAAAATCATATAGTCTGGCTGTTGCTCTATCTTCATCACACAAAGTATTTAATCATGCACAACCCCAATGACAAGCCAAGCAATTGTTTCATACTTTAGTAATCTCAAATTTTTCAACTTTCACGCAATACATGAGCGTGAGCCATGGACATATCACTATATGTGGAATAGAATCGTGGTTGTGGAGAAGACAAAAAGGAGAAGATGGTCTCGCATCAACTAGGCGTATCAACGGGCTATGGAGATGCCCATTAATAGATATCAATGTGAGTGAGTAGGGATTGCCATGCAATGGATGCACTAGAGCTATAAATGTATGAAATCTCAACAAAAGAAACTAAGTGGGTGTGCATCCAACTTGCTTGCTAACGAAGACCTAGGGCATTTTGAGGAAGCCCATCATTGGAATATACAAGCCAAGTTCTATAATGAAAAATTCCCACTAGTATATGGAAGTGACAACATAGGAGACTCTCTATCATGAAGATCATGGTGCTACTTTGAAGCACAAGTGTGGTAAAAAGGATAGTAGCATTGTCCCTTCTCTCTTTTTCTCTCATTTTTTATTAGTCCTTTCTCTTTTTTTATTTGGCATTTCTCTTTTTTTAAGTCCAAAGTATCATCCCGACTTGTGGGGGAATCATAGTCTCCATCATCCTTTCCTCACTTGGGACAATGCTCTAATAATGAAGATCATCACACTTTTATTTACTTACAACTCAAGATTACATCTCGATACTTAGAACAAGATATGACTCTATATGAATGCCTCCGGTGGTGTACTGGGATATGCAATGAATCAAGAGTGACATGTATGGAATTATGAAGGTGGCTTTCCCACAAATACGATGTCAACTACATGATCATGCAAGAGCAATATGACAATGATGATGCGTGTCATAACAAATGGAACTATGGAAAGTTGCATGGCAATATATCTCGGAATGGCTATGGAAATGCCATAATAGGTAGGTATGGTGGCTGTTTTGAGGAAGGTATATGGTGGGTGTATGGTACCGGCGAAAGTTGCGCGGCACAAGAGAGGCTAGCAATGGTGGAAGGGTGAGAGTGCGTATAATCCATGGACTCAACATTAGTCATAAAGAACTCATATACTTATTGCAAAAATCTACAAGCCATTGAAAACAAAGTACTACGCGCATGCTCCTAGGGGGATAGAATGATAGGAAAAGACCATCGCTCGTCCCCGACCGCCACTCATAAGGAAGACAATCAATAAATAAAATTGTGCTCCAACTTCATCACAAAGCGGTGCACCATACGTGCATACTACGGGAATCACAAACTTCAACACAAGTATTCTTTAAATTCACAATTACCCAACTAGCATGACTCCAATATCACCACCTCTATATCTCAAAACAATTATCAAGCATCAAATTGATCATAACATCCAATTCACTTTCTATGATAGTTTTTATTATACCCAACTTGGATGCCCATCATTCTAGGACCAATTTTATAACCATAGCAAATACCATGCTGTTCTAAGAGACTCTCAAAATAATATAAGTGAAGCATGAGAGATCAAAAATTTCTTCAAAATTAAGCCACCGCCGTGCTCTAAAAGATATAAGTGAAGCACTAGAGCAAAACTATCTAGCTCAAAAGATATAAGTGAAGCATATAGAGTATTCTAATAAATTCTAAATCATATGGGTTTCTCCCAAAAGGTGTGTACATCAAGGATGATTGTGGTAATCTAAAAATCAAAGAATCATATCATACAAGACGCTCCAAGCAAAACACATATCATGTGGCGAATAAAAATATAGCTCCAAGTAAAGTTACCGATAGACGAAGACGAAAGAGGGGATTCCTTCTGGGGCATCCCCAAGCTTAGGTTTTTGGTTATCCTTGAAATTCTTGGGGTTCCATGGTCATCCCCAATCTTAGGCTCTTTCCACTCCTTATTCCATAGTCCATCAAATTTTTACCCAAAACATGAAAACTTCACAACACAAAACTCAACAGGAAATCTCATAAGCTCCGTTAGTGCAAGAAAGAAAAACCATCACATAAGGTACTGTAATGAACTCATTCTTTATTTATATGGGTGTTAAACCTACTGTATTCCAACTTCTCTATGGTTCATACCCACCGATACTAGCCATAGATGCATCAAAATAAGCAAACAACACACGAAAAACAGAATCTGTCAAAAACAGAACAGTCTGTAGCAATCTGTAACTTTCGAATACTTCTGGAACTCTAAAAATCCTACCAAAATAGGAAGTCTTGAGCAATTTGTCTATTTATCTATAGCAAAAATAATCAACACAGCAGCACGTTTCTGTGAATTACTAAAATTATTTTCGTGCGTGCAAAGTTTCTTTTTTTCAGCAGAATCAAATTAACTATCACCGTAGGTTATCCTATAGGTTCTACTTGGCACAAACACTAATTAAAACATGAAAACACATCCTGACAGAAGCCAGATTAAATATTTATTACTAAACAGAAGCTAAAAACAAGAAACAAAATAAAATTGGGTTGCCTCCCAACAAGCGCTATCGTTTAACGCGCCTAGCTAGGCATAAAAGCAAGGATAGATCTAAGTAGCATGCACGTATGGAAATTGGAATCTAATATTCCCTTCCTTCATATAAATAATTGCACCAATCGTTCTAAGAAAAGGTCTACCAAGAATAATAGGACATGAAAGATTGCAATCTATATCAAGAACGATAAAATCTACGGGCACATAATTCCTATTTGCAACAATAAGAACATCATTGATCCTTCCCATAGGTTTCTTAATGGTGGAATCCGCAAGGTGCAAATTTAAAGAGCAATCATCAAAATCATGGAAACCTAGCACATCACATAAAGTTTTTGGAATCGTGGAAACACTAGCACCCAAATCACACAAAAGCATAGCACTCATGATCTTTAATTTTAATCTTTATAGTAGGTTCCCAATCATCATAAAGTTTTATAGGTATAGAAATTTCCAAATTAAGTTTTTCCTCATAAGGTTGCATCAAGGCATCGACAATATGTTTGCTAAAAGCTTTATTTTGACTATAAGCATGAGGAGAATTCAACACGGATTGCAACAAGGAAATACAATCTATTAAAGAACAATTATCATAATTAAATTCCTTGAAATCCATAATAGTGGGTTCAATGCTATTTAAAGTTTTGACCTCTCCAATCCCACTTTTACCAAATTTAGCATCAAGGTCTAAAAAATCCGAATTATTGGGACGCCTTTTAACTAAAGTGACTCATCTCCATTCCCATCATTATCAAGATTCATATTGCAAAACAAGAATTTAATATGGGACACATCAATAACTTTTAGATCTTCATCATTATTTTCCCCTAACCCTTCTGGTTTGGCAGTCATCTTATTGACCAAGGTAGCTTGCTTATCAAAAATTTGGGCTATTGATTTTTCAAGACGAGCAATCTGAGAATTCAAACCATAAAATTCTTTGGACATATCATCAAGCTCTTTGTTCATATACTCCATGAAGCCTTTTTGTTCTTTAAGCGCTTTTCTAAAGAAAGTATTATGCTCAAATTGTAAAATCATAAAACTTCTAATGTTTAATTCAATCTCATCCAACCTTCTAAGATGAAGGTCGGTGTTCTTAGGCAAAGCCATAAGGGCAAACAGGCACACAAGAAGACAAGCGAAAGAGAGAGAAGATTGGGAAAGAGAGGGCGAAGAAAGCAACAAGGGTGAAGTGGGGGAGAGGAAAACGAGAGGCAAATGGCAAATAATGTAATGCGAGGGAGCTGAGTTTGTGATGGGTACTTGGTATGTCTTGACTTGAGCGAAGACCTCCCCGGCAACGGCACCAGAAATCCTTCTTGCTACGTCTTGAGCTTGCGTTGGTTTTCCTTGAAGAGGAAAGGGTGATGCAGCAAAGTAGCGTAAGTATTTCCCCTCAGTTTTTGAGAACAAAGGTATCAATCCAGTAGGAGGCTCCTCAAAAGTCCCACGCACCTACACAAACAAACAAGAACCTCGCAACCAACGCAATAAAGGGGTTGTCAATCCCTTCACGGTCACTTGCGAAAGTGAGATCTGATAGAGATAATATGCTAAGATAAATATTTTTGGTATTTTTATGATATAGATTGGAAAGTAAAAGATGCAAATAAAAGATAGATGAAAACTTATATGATAAAAGATAGACCCCGGGGGCATAGGTTTCATTAGTGGCTTCTCTCAAGATAGCATAAGTATTACGGTGGGTGAACAAATTACTGTCGAGCAATTGATAGAAAAGCGCATAGTTATGAGATTATCTAGGCATGATCATGTATATAGGCATCACATCCGTGACAAGTAGATCGAAACGATTCTGCATCTACTACTATTACTCCACACATCGATCGACTCCTGCCTGCATCTAGAGTATTAAGTTCATAAGAACAGAGTAACGCATTAAGAACGATGACATAATGTAGAGGGATAAACTCATGCAAAGATAACTTAATCACACATAAAAGAATTCAGAGGAGATTCAAATATTTCTCATAGATAAACTTGATCATAAACCCACAATTCATCGGATCTCGACAAACACACTGGAAAAAGAGTTACATCAAATAGATCTCCAAGAAGATCAAGGAGAACTTTGTATTGAGATTCAAAGAGAGAGAAGAAGCCATCTAGCTAATAATTATGGACCCGAAGGTCTATGGTAAACTTCTCACAACTCATAGGAGAGGCCGTGGAGATTATGTAGAGGCCCTCCGTGGTCGATTCCCCCTCCAACGGAGCGCCGGCGAAGGCTCCAAGATGAGATCTCGCGGACAGAAGGTTGCGGCGGTGGAATTAGGTTTTCGTGGTCGATTCTGATGGTTTCAGGGTACGGGAGAATATATAGGAGGAAGAAGTAGGTCGGTGGACGCTCGAGGGGCCCACGAGGGTGGGGGCGCGCCCACCCCCAGGGGGCACGCTGGGCACCCTCGTGGCCGCCTCGGTTGTAGCTTGACGTCCACTCCAAGTATCCAGGTTTGCATTTGTTCCAAAAAGATCGCTCCCGAAGGTTTCATCCCGTTTGGACTCCGTTTGATATTCCTTTTCTTCAAAACACTGAAATAGGCAAAAACAGCAATTCGGGTTGGGCCTCCGGTTAGTAGGTTAGTCCCAAAAATGATATAAAAGTGTAAAGTAAAGCTCATAAACATCCAAAACGGGTAATATAATAACATGGGATAATCAAAAATTATAGATACGTTGGGGACGTATCATGGAGCCATCGCTATGTAGGTTAGCTTGAAGGGGTTGAATGGGTCAAAGGATACAAAGAGTTTACCCAGGTTCGACCCCTCACAACGTTGTAAAACCCTACGTCCTGCTTCTAGTTGTGTTGCTTGAGAATCGATTACAAGGGAGTGAATACGCTTGACCTAGCTATCGATCAATTGTTCTTGAGTTAACCCACCGCTGGGTCTCGCCTTTATATACACAGACAAGGCCTGGCGGCTTACAAAAGTCTAGGCTGGTGTCAGTGTCAAAACCGGCGGATCTCGGGTAGGGGGTCCCGAACTGTGCGTCTAAGGCTAATGGTAACAGGAGGCGGGGGACACAATGTTTACCCAGGTTCGAGCCCTCTCGATGGAGGTAATACCCTACTTCCTGCTTGATTGATCTTGATGATATGAGTATTACAAGAGTTGATCTATCACGAGATCGTAGAGGCTAAACCCTAGAAGCTAGCCTATGATTATGATTGTTGTTGTCCTATGGACTATACCCTCTGGTTTTATAGACACGGAGGGGGCCAGGGTTCCACAGAGTTGGTTACAGAGAAGGAAATCTACATATCTGAATTGCCAAGCTTGCCTTCCACGCAAAGGAGAGTCCCACCCGGACACAGGACGAAGTCTTCTATCTTGTGTCTTCATAGTCCAAAAGTCCGACATAAGTACATAGTCCGGCTGTCCGAGGACCCCCTAATCCAGGACTCCCTTAGTAGCCCCTGAACCAGGCTTCAATGACGATGAGTCCCGCGTGCAGATTGTCTTCGGCATTGCAAGGCGGGTTCCTTCTCCGAATACTCCATAGAAGACTTTGAACACAAGAATCGTGTCCGGCTCTGCAAAACAATTTCCACGTACCACTGTAGAGAGCACAATATTCCACAAATCTAACCTGCTGACAAATTTTCATAGCGTGACACCATGCTGCGGCCCGGTCATTACGAACCGGTTTTCCCAGCCTGCTACCATACATTTTGCGAGGTGGTTTTATTGGCACGTCTTGTCGAAGCAGAGATCGTGTCCCCTTATCACGGGATTCTCATCAATAGGGTGTGGGTAACCCAACCACGCCATCAATCGTGGCGCTTGGGGAATAAGCGATTTTATGGGGCAAGTGGGGAGGCGCATAGTTTCTACCGCCTTTATAAAGAGATAAGGATTACTCTTTTCCACCCACGCCTTCTTCTTCCCCTGCTCATCCATTCTCACACGCTCGAGCTCCAGCGCCCAAGTTCTCACCTTCTCCGTAAAGCCATTCCAAACATGTCCAAAGTGGGAGGCAAGTGGATGGTCTCCTCCGTTATGGAGGAAGACATTACGAAGCTCCGAGAAGCCGGATACTTGGCCGCAAACATCGTGCACCGGCTTCAGGACGCAGGGCAGATCGTCCCTACTCCGGAACCCCACGAAAGGGTTGTATTCCTCGCTCACTTTGTCCGCAGACTGGGATTCCCCCTCCACCCATTTGTCCGCGGGCTCATGTTCTACTACGGGCTGGACTTCCACAATCTGGCCCCCAATTTCATCCTCAGCATCTCGGCGTTTATCGTCGTGTGCGAGGCTTTCCTCCGCATTAGGCCTCACTTCGGCCTATGGCTGAAGACCTTCAACGTGAAGCCGAAGGTGGTGGTCAGCCAGCAGGCGGAGTGCGGGGGCGCCATGGTGGGCAAGATGCCCAATGTCACCTGGTCCGAAGGCTCCTTCATGGAGATAGTGAAGCGGTGGCAATCAGGGTGGTTCTACATCACCGAGCCACGCGGCACCAACTGGGCGGCGACCCCCAAATTTCGATCCAGAATCCCCATGCGGCTCACCTCCTGGAAAGAGAAGGGCTTAGCCCGGGGTTCATCGGTGGAGCTGTCCGGACTTCAGACCTGCGTCAAAAATATGATAAGCAAGAAAATCAAGCTTGTCAACATGGTCCAGGTCATGCTCTTCCATAGGATTCTTCCGTGTCAGAGACGGGCTTTCAATATGTGGGAGTTCGACCCGGCCGAACACCAGATGCTGCAAGAGCTCTTCGACACGATGCACGAAGACGTCTGGACGGTGCTATTCAAGGCCACCGAGGTACCTCCACTCATAATCGAGGATCGCGGACTCAGCGCCAAGCGCCCTGCCAATCGGGTAAGTTTTTATATTTTGCAAGACGGGCCTTTTCCCAACATGTTCGCAGGAGAAATCTAAGCCTCCACGCTGATTAAACAGGACTGGGTTGTGTTAGCGAAGCAGATTGACTGTCCGGTTCCACTACCCAAAGATCCAGCATCGCCCATCTTGACGAAGATGTTGTTTCCGGCACCCTATGAGGTGCCTAAGAAGGCCAAGAAGAGGGCCGTGGGGACCAGGAAAGGTCTCCGGCGCAAGGTTGTATCGGACTCATTGTCCGGAGACAACGAGACGCGCTCCTCCAACGAAAATGAGGAGGAGGAAGAGGAAAGCCCTCCCCCCGAACCGGGGGGGGGGGGGAGAAAATGAAGGCCGCCCCGTCTGGGGAGGTCAAAGGGTCCAAGAAGGGAAAGACCCTCCCTCCGGGCCACCCCACAACAGCCGCCTACAGCGACGAGGAGTGGTTTCCCAGGGACAAGCCCCTGGCGAAGTCGTAAGTATCCAGACACTATAATACTTCTGGCATGTTTTGGTTTATTGCTTCTTATCATGTCAAATATGATCGCGCAGTCCGTCCAAAGCCCACATCGACGTATCCTCCTCGGATGGGTCTTTGGGCCAGTCGGTGATGAACAGTGATTCACTCCCGACGGCCACCTCCCCTCGGCCCGTGGACGATACCGAGGTGTTGTCTCAGAGGATACCGGACCAAGGGGAGACAGTTCTGGAGACGCCCTAAGGCGAAATCCCGGACGCCGGGCACATGGGGGGGGGGGAAGACCCCCATGGATTCTGATGACGGGGGCCACAACAAGTTTGGCCCCAGCCAGATACTGCGCCGGAACCTCCAGTTGTTCCGGATTCAGGCAGGCGGCCCCTCACTAAGGGAGGCGAGCCGCCCGTGCCGATGACCTCTGTCCATCCAGAGGCATCGGACAACTTGCTGGAAGCGCTTCGCGACGCTTCCATTGATGAAGAGCACCACACCATCATGAGTGCGGTGATCGAGAAGGTTCGGTCCGCCAAAAGCGGATTGACCGAAGCCTGTGCTAGCCTCCTGGCTTTGAGGTAAGTAATCAAATTATGAGAAAATATCACAGTATAGACAGTAGCCCCTGGTGCTCTGTTTGGTGTTCGGAAAGAAAGGCCGAACAGAGGATCAAATAACGTCCACAGGAGTCTAATCAGAATATGTCTATGTGAATAAGCAGGCGTCGCTGCTGGCCGCTGCCACTCGTACTGCAGAGGTCTTCGGACTGAAGCGACCTGGAGCGGTCCAAAGAAGAGCTCGGCCTCACTAAGAGGCAGCTAGAGGAGTACAAAGGTAAGTGATACCCCGTCCGAATTTGGAGCTCTCCAGGTGCGTTCGCAGATCTGCCGGGCAACATATCGGATGCCGCGGAGTTCTACCGGGCCGAAGAAGGGAGCTCGATGGAGAAGCTGTTCTGTTCTCAACATACTGGGACCGAACATCCAATGCCCTTGAGCGACCAGCTCAAGCAATTGGTCGAATTGCACAAGGCGGCCGAACTGGCCATGAAGGACCTCTTAGTCCGATTGTGGCCTGCCGAGCCCCTGCCCAGCAGCTACTTCGCCCTTGTAAAGCGGCTGGTGAGTGCCTGTCCGCGGTTTGAAGTCATTAAGTAGCCAGTCTGCATTGAAGGTGCGCGCCGGGCCTTCGCTCGCGCGAAAGTGCACTGGGCGAAGATGGATGCTGAGAAGCTGGTGACGGAGGGGCCGCCGGAGGGCAAGGAGCATCACCACCCTAAAAAGTATTATGACAGTGTCCTGAAGGGCGCCCGCCTTGTGGCGGAGGAATGTGCTAAGGATGTAATATTTGAATGAATGTATTCATTTGATCCTGTAATATGAAAACAAGTTCATTTGTGCTATATAACGCTTGTTGATTTAAAATTTTACCTTCTGTGCGGCCGTTTATAAAATATGACAGTTGGCCAGTCGTCAGCTTCTGCCCCTATGTAACTAGTACCGGGGTGTTCGGGATAAACCTAAACACTCTTTATCCAAATTTTTGGTCCTTTAAGGAGGTGTTTAGCGCAACGAACCAGACAATCGGACTATACAACTTTATCACTCTCACTTAGCCATAGAAGTCTATAATTTTAAATTTTGGCGTAGCCCCTGGTATTCGGAAGGACGAATTTGGGGTGCTATACACGCCTAAATTGGACCAGGCTGATTCCTCGCCCGAAGCGGAAAAAATATTGAAGGATTTGAGACCTCTCAAACAACGACCAGCTCTTGCCGCATCATGATAGTCAATTTTCGGCTTTCTCTACTGAGGTGCTCATCCGAAAGAACCAGGACACAATCGCAGTAGTTCTCCCTGTGCCGCCTTAGCCGATGTAGTGGAACATAAGGCAGTAAAACATGGGAGCCGGACAAACCCAACTATTGACCCAAGACATGATTCGGAGCTGATGCATATAATGCTATAAGTTCGGGGTGCCGCACTGTCAAAAGTGTCCGGACTTTTCTTGCCGTGTTAGGGGGTACACTGAAGCCCCTTGCGGTCTGAACGTACCAGAATGTACGGTTGCAATAAATCAGTCAAGGAAAAAGATAAAGAAATTGTAATAATAAGCTGACGATGTACGTTATTTTCTGTTGTTATTTGAATAATACATCGAGACATATGTATGCAAGTAGTGCAATAAGCGAAATAGGACTATTTGACACGTCCTGACCAAGAGCGAGTTGTGTGCGGGTATGTAAGACAGGTATAGCGATCGTTATCAGAGACCACCTGGGCATTCCCTTGTACGCCAAAGCTTCTTGTCTCCTTGGTGTCTCCATCCTGTTATGGATCCGATAGTCGGGCTATCGGACGAGCCTCCCGAAAATAGGGACCTGAAATAAAAGGTGTGAAGGTATACGGATCCTGGGGCATTTGAGCCGCATTGTGGACCATATCGTAGCCATGCCTCTGCCCATGCCCATGGTATTTTAAGTGCGTAATTATGTACGGGCGGCACAAATTTCACCGCTTGACTGGAACTAGGACGGAGGCCAAATTGCTAGGCGAGCTCTAAACGTGCCGGACAATCCTGTTGTAGGGTACTTCGGACTCGCTTGACGGTGTCCGGGGGCTTTATTGCCGAATTGGAGGTCTGCCTAAGAAGGCTGCTCTATACTTCTGCTGCGAATGCCGCAGTGTGCTCCTCCGTACGGAGGGAGCGCTCTGTGTTTCCATTAACTGTTATAACCCCGCGGGGTCCTGGAATTTTGAGCTTGAGATAGGCATAATGTGGCACCGCATTGAATCAAGCAAATGCGGTTCGTCCTAGTAGTGCATGGTAGCCACTACGGAAAGGGACGATATCGAACATTAACTCCTCGCTTCGGAAGTTGTCCGGGGATCCGAAGACCACTTCCAGCGTGATTGAGCCTGTGCAACAAGCCTCTACACCTGGTATGACACCTTTAAAGGTGGTTTTGGTTGGTTTGTTCCTTGAGGGGTCGATGCCCATTTTGTGCACTGTATCCTGATAGAGCAGGTTCAGGGTGCTACCACCGTCCATAAGGACTCTTCTAAGGTGGAATCCGTCAATGATGGGGTCGAGGACCAGCACGGCCGAACTGCCATGACGGATACTGGTCAGATGGTCCCTGCGATCGAACGTGATCGGACAAGAAGACCATTGGTTTAATTTTGGGGCGACTGGCTCCATCGCATAGACGTCCCTTAGTGCACGCTTCCGTTCCCGTTTGGGAATACGGGTTGCATATATCATGTTTACCGTTTTCACTTGGGGAGGAAATTTCTTTTGTCCTCCTATGTTCGGCGGCCGGGGCTCCTCGTTGTCGCCGCTATGCAGCCCCTTTTCCTTGTTTTTGGCATTCAACTTGCTGGCCTGTTTGAACACCCAGCATTCTCTGTTGGTGTAGTTGGCTGGTTTATCGGGGGTGCCATGAATTTGACACGAGCGATCGAGTATGCGGTCCAGACTGGATGGGCCCGAATTGTTTCTTTTGAATGGCTTTTTCCGCTGATCGGACTTAGGGCAACTGAATCTGGCATTGACTGCCGTGTCTTCGGCATTGTCGCCATTGTTGTGACGCTTGTGTCTGTTGCATCGGGGCTTGCCGTTGTTATCTCTGGCATCTGAGGTGCCAGGATTTCTTGATGTCTTGTTGCTGCGAGCCAGCCAGCTGTCCTCACCCGCACAAAAGCGGGTCATAAGTGTCGTGAGGGCTGCCATGGACTTCAGCTTCTCTTGGCCTAGGTGTCGGGCGAGCCACTCGTCGCGGATGTTATGCTTAAAGGCCGCTAGGGCTTCGGCATCCGGACAGTCGACAATTTGGTTCTTTTTGGTTAGGAACCGAGTCCAGAATTTCCTGGCTGACTCTCCGGGATGTTGGGTTATGTGACTTAAGTCATCAGCATCCGGGGGTCGCACATAAGTTCCCTGGAAGTTGTCAAGGAATGCGTCTTCCAGGTTCTCCCAACTGCCAATGGAGTTTGTCGGCAGGCTATTCAGCCAATGCCGAGCCGGCCCTTTGAATTTTAGTGGGAGGTACTTGATGGCATGTAGATCATCATCGTGAGCCATATGAATGTGGAGAAGAAAATCTTCAATCCATACCGCAGTGTCTGTTGTACCATCATATGATTCAGTGTTCACGGGCTTAAACCCTTCTGGGAATTCATGATCCATTACTACACCAGTGAAGCATAGGGGGTGTGCGGCGCCTCTATGTCGGGCTACATCACGATGCAGTTCAAATGAGTCTGGTCTGTTGTATTCGGCCTGGCCGGATTTGCTTTTAGTATATCCGGTGTGATGGTCATCGTCACGTGTTGGGGCACACCCCCTTGATCCGTAGATCGATCTTGACTGTCCTGCTTTGTTTTCCAATACGTCTCGCAGGTCCTGCGTGTAGACCCGGGCCTTAGTGTTTTTGTTTGATTGGCGACGGGGTGCAGGATGGTGTTCGGGCTGATATGTCGCTTTGTCTCGGCCACGAGGTGGCCGGTCAGCCGCATCCTGCACCGGTAGTGTGGGCTTTAATGCCTCCTCCTCGAGTTGAGGTAGCAACCTGCGCTTTGGGTAAATTTTGGTTGGGCGCTCGAGTCCGTATTCCTCGGCTGCCAGGACCTCAGTCCATCTACCAGTTAGCAGATCTTGATCAGCTTGAAGCTGTTGCTGCTTTTTCTTTAGGCTTTTTGCAGTGGCTATAAGCCGGCGCTTGAAGCGCTCCTGCTCGACTGGATCTTCACGCATGATAAATTCTTTGTCGCCAAGGCTCACTTCATCTTCGGAGAGGGGCATGTAATTGTCATCCTCTGATTCTCCATCCATTGCCTGTTCCTTAGGGCTAGCTTGCCCATCCTCCCGCTCGCCCTGCTCAAAGCCTGGCTGGGCGGGATTGTTTTCATCTTCGGCATTATTTGGAGCGTTATTGTCTCTTGTACCGATATTGCTATTTTTGCTATGACGAGGCTTAGAGCGGCGCCGATGACGCTGGTGCTTAGATTGCTTCTCAAGGGGATTATCTTCTGTTGCCTCATCGCCATCGCTTTCTTTGGGGGTGTCCACCATATATATATATATATATATATATATATATATATATATATATATATATATTATATATATATATATATATATATATATCATACGATGAGGTGGTTGTCTAGCGCCCTGCGGGCGGTGGTTCCTGTTCCTCTCCAGCATCGTCGTCCATACCGTCTATGTCTTCGGAGTCAAAATCAAGCATGTCGGTTAAGTCATCGACAGTGGCTACCAAGTGGGTGGTGGGTGGGGAACGAATGTCTTCGTCATCCGCTTCCCACTCAAGCCGGACATAGTTCGACCGAGAGTCTCCTGACAGGGAGAGAGATTTCAGTGAATTTAGCACGTCGCCCAAGGGCGAGTGCTGAAAGATATCCGTGGAGGTAAACTCCATGATCGGTGCCCAATCAGATTCGATAGGCACGGATGCACGCGGTTCGGAGCCTATGGCCGGAGATGAGTCCGAGGGTCTGATGACACAAATCTCTTTGGAGGTGAAGTCTGTGTTCAGCTCTAGTGTCGATGAGTGTGCGGCTTCCATGGCGGGGTCCATCCACCCGTCCTCGGATGGCACAATCTGCCCCGGATTAAAAGCCGGGGCAGCCGCAGGTGTGATCTCCTGAACATCGTACGATGGCAGATCTAAGTCATGCTCATCGTGACTGTTCGGCACACCTGCCATGGTCGAATCCGTTGAAGGTCAAATCTCCGGGATGTCGGCGGTGTAGTTCAGGCTTCCAAACCTGACCTGATGGCCAGGGGTGTAGCTATCGATCTGCTCCAGATGGCCCGCATTACGAAGCCGCCGAATACGAAGATCTATTCGGGGAGGAAAACCTCATCCTGGATCGCATCATTGTAGATGGTTGAAGGAGCCATTAAGCCTTATCGCGACGGCACAGTGGAACTCTCAATGAAAGCACCAATGTCGGTGTCAAAACTGGTGGATCTCGGGTAGGGGGTCCCGAACTGTGCGTCTAAGGCTAATGGTAACAGGAGGCGGGGGACACAATGTTTACCCAGGTTCAGGCCCTCTCGATGGAGGTAATACCCTACTTCCTGCTTGATTGATCTTGATGATATGAGTATTACAAGAGTTGATCTACCACGAGATCGTAGAGGCTAAACCCTAGAAGCTAGCCTATGATTATGATTGTTGTTGTCCTATGGACTAAACCCTCCGGTTTATATAGACATCGGAGGGGGCTAGGGTTACACAGAGTCAGTTATAGAGAAGGAAATCTACATATCCGAATTGCCAAGCTTGCCTTCCACGCAAAGGAGAGTCCCACCCGGACACGGGACAATGTCTTCAATCTTGTATGTTCATAGTCCAACAGTCCGTCATAAGTATATAGTCCGGCTGTCCGAGGACCCCCTAATCCAGGACTCCCTCAACCAGGTCACACAACGTAACCGACCCTATCTCTAAATCACCATGCCTTTCTAGGCAAGTTATCATTGGGCGGCTCACACCTCCGGGTCTTGAGTCGCCTCTGGGTCACGGGCCTTTAATAGGCTTGCTCTATGAACCGTCATTAATCTTCTTAAGCCTTATTGGGCTTTTAATTATGAGTTGCCAATAGCATGACCTGGCCCCTCCTGGGCAGGTCATACCATGGGGTTATATCCCCAACATGCCTTAGATTGATTTGAACCTGTTCATGTCAATCTTCATTCTTTAATTGGTGACCTTCTTAAACTTTTCAATCATTTTTCGGACGATTTTATTCAACCCGCCATGACAAAAGATGACATCATGTCATTAACTTCAGAAAAAATCTTATGATTTCATAAAAGGTCCTCATATTAATTATCCATTCCAAGAATCGAGGCGCTTCTATTGTTAAGATAATAATTGTGTCTCCTCGATTTCCGCACCCACCATTTATTATTCACCTTTCCCATTATAAATAAGCACGGAGGGGGGGGGGCTGACCCTTTCACTTTCACCCTAACGACCCCACTTCTTCTTCTTCTTCTTCCTCATAGCGACCGCTACGCATATAGCTCTGCCGCTCCAATCGGACCGCGCCAACCGCTCCGGCGAGGCCGCTGCATCAACCTGAACTTGTCTAGAAAAACGCAGTGCCCTTCCACTATCCATTAGCATCTCCAGGTACTTGCCTCTTTCAACTTTCCATCTTTATTAGGGTTTCCCCCACCCTCTGTTCGTCGGTGTTCATCAGAGTTCAGCATGGTTCATCTACTACTCTGCTTTAATTTAATCCAGACGCAACATAGAAGTCATGCGGTAGTAGTCCTAGCACTCACAGAATCATCCTATTTCTGCTAGATTCAGTTTCACCGCTCTGGTTCTTCCGTCCCCGTTCTAGGGTTAAAATTAATTTTTCTTTTTGAAACTGCCGCATATCCATAATTATAACTGCAATCTGTAAAACCTGTTTACTTCACACTTAGCAGAATCCAGAAATCTTGGATCTATAGTTACTTGAGCCGCCCTTCAATTTTTGGACAGCTTAATCGTAAATTTGTAACCCGCCAAAGATTCCACGAGCTTCTTCCAATTAACCTGTCAACATGCTGCCGGCTCATATTTCCGCGATGGGTCCTCATAATAACTGTTAAAACATTATGTAATCACTTTAGGCGGCTTATCATTATAATTATAAGCCGCCATGCCTCTGACCGGCTTAAATTTGCAACTGGCTTTGTATAGAAATATTGAATTTGTCACCTTTATTTCCTGATCACAGCTTATCACCCCCCAGTTCAACATGACTAAGGCACCTACAATTTGTGACTGAATCCCTTCCAAGGTCATTGAAGGGACCCTCAAAGACTATGTTTCCATGGGCATCTTAGCGGCCAAGAACGTCATCATTTGTCCGGTCCCTGGTTCTGAATGCCCTCCTGAACCTCAAGAGAGTGAGGTTGTAGTTTTCACAGATCATCTTCTTCGCGGTTTCTATTCTCCCGGCTCAAAATTCTTTTGAGACGTGCTACATTTTTACAACCTTCATCTTCAAGACATTGGCCCCAATTTTGTCTCCAACATATGCAATTTCCAAGTATTTTGTGAAGCCTATCTTTGTGAAGAGCCTTCTATAGATCTGTTCAGAGACTTTTATTACATCAACCGCCAAACGCGATTACCTACGGGCTAAGTCTTGAACTTGGGGGTGTCTCAATTCAGAGGCGGAGGGACGTGACATTCCCCTCATCCACTCTACCAAGTCATCCCAAAGATTGGAATTTCACTTGGTTCTACTATAAAGACACCTCTCTGATGTCTACTATGCAACCTTCTTCTTGTAGACGTTGTTGGGCCTCCAAGTGTAGAGGTTTGTAGGACAATAGCAAATTTCCATCAAGTGGATGCCCTAAGGTTTATCAATCCGTGGGAGGCGTAGGATGAAGATGGTCTCTCACAAACAACCCTGCAACCAAATAACAAAGAGTCTCTTGTGTCCCCAACAGACCCAATACAATGGCAAATTGTATAGGTGCACTAGTTCGGCGAAGAGATGCTGATACAAGTGCAATATGGATGGTAGATATAGGTTTTTGTAATCTGAATTTATGAAAACAGCAAGGTAACAAGCGATAAAAGTGAGCGAAAATGTTATTGGAATGCTTCGAAACAAGGCGTAGGGTTCATACTTTCACTAGTGCAAGTTCTCTCAACACTGATAACATAATTAGATCATATAACAATCCCTCAACATGCAACAAAGAGTCACTCCAAAGTCACTAATAGAGAAGAACAAATGAAGAGATTATTGTAGGGTACGAAACCAACTCGAAGTTATTCTTTCCGATCAATCCATTGGGCTATTCCTATAAGTGTCATAAACAACCCTAGAGTTTGTAGTAAAATAACACCTTAAGACACACATCAACCAAAAATCTAATGTCACCTAGATACTCCAATGTCACCTCAAGTATCCATGGGTTTTATTATATGACATGCATCACACAATCTCAGATTCATCTATTCAAACCAAAACAAAGAACTTCAAAGATTGCCCCCAAAGTTTCTACCGGAGAGTCAAGACGAAAATGTGTGCCAACCCCTATGCATAAGTTCACAAGGTCACTGAACCCGCAAGTTGATCACCAAAACATACATCAAGTAGATCACATAAATATCCCATTGTCACCATAGGTAAGCACATGCAAGACATACATCAAGTGTTCTCAAATCCTTAAAGACTCAGTCTGATAAGATAACTTCAAAGAGAAAACTCAATCTATTACAAGAAGGTAGAGGGGGAGAAACATCATAATATCCAACTATAATAGCAAAGCTCGCGCTATATCAAGATCGTGCCACATCAAGAGTACGAGAGAGAAAGAGAGAGAGAGAGAGATCAAACACATAGCTACTAGTACATACCCTCAGCCCCGAGCGTGAACTACTCCCTCCTCATCATGGAGAGCGTCGGGATGATGTAGATGGCCCCCGATGATGGATTCCCCCTATGGCAGGGTGCCGGAATAGGGTCCCGATTGGCTTTTAGTGGCTACGGAGGCTTGTGGCGGCGGAACTCCTGATCTAGGTTTCTTTTAGGGGGTTTCTGTATTTATAGGAATTTTTGGTGTCAGTTTCGCATCAGGGGGGGGCCTCCTAGTCAGCCACGAGGTAGGGTCCGTGCCTAGGGGGTAGGGCGCGCCCTCCACCCTCGTGGATGACTAGGTACTCTTTTGGCCCAACTCTTTTGCTTCGGGGGCTTCTTCTGGTCCACAAAAAATCATCGGCAATTTTCAGCTTGTTTGGACCTTGCTTGATATTCCTTTTCTGTAAAACTCAAAAACAAGGAAAAAACAGAAACTGGCACTGCGCTCTAGGTTAATAGGTTAGTCCCAAAAATAATATAAAATAGCATATAAAACATCAAAAACAGATAATATAATAGCATCGAACAACCAAAAATTATAGATACGTTGGAGACGTATCAAGCATCCCCAAGCTTAATTCTTGCTCGTCGTCGAGTACGTAAATGATAAAAACAGAATTTTTGATGTCGAATGCTACCTATCATATTTATCCATGTAATTTTCTATATGGTGGCATGAATGTTCAGATCCGAAAGATTCAAAACAAAAGTTTAATATTGACATAAAAACAATAATACTTCAAGCATACTAACAAAGCAATCATGTCTTCTCAAAATAACATGGCCAAAGAAAGCTATCCCTACAAAGTCATATAGCCTGGCTATGCTCTATCTTTATCACAGAAAATATTCAAATCATGCACAACCCCGGTTTCTGCCAAGCAATTGTTCCATACTTTAGTATTCTCAAAAAATTTCAACTTTCATGCAATACATGAGCATGAGCCATGGACATACCACTATAGGTGGAATAGAATATGGTGGTTGTGGAGAAGACAAAAAGAAGGAGATAGTCTCACATCAACTAGGCGTATCAACGGGCTATGGATATGCCCATCGATAGATGTCAATGTGAGTGAGTAGGGATTGCCATGCAACGGATGCACTAGAGCTATAAGTGTATGAAAGCTCAAAAAGTAACTAAGCGGGTGTGCATCCAACTCGCTTGCTCACGAAGACCTAGGGAAATTTGAGGAAGACCATCATTGGAATATACAAGCCAAGTTCTATAATGAAAAATTCCCACTAGTATATGAAAGTGACAACATAGGAAACTTTCTATCATGAAGATCATGGTGGTAATTTGAAGAACAAGTGTGGTAAAAGGATAGTAACATTGCCCCTTCTCTCTTTTTCTCTCATTTTTTTTATTTGAGTCTTCTCTTTTTTTATGGCCTCTTTTTTTATTTTTTTATTTTTCGTCCGGAGTCTCATCCCGACTTGTGGGGGAATCATAGTCTCCATCATCATTTCCTCACATGGGACAATGCTCGAATAATGAAGATCATCACACTTTTATTTACTTAGAACTCAATACTTAGAACAAAATATGACTCTATGTGAATTCCTCCGGCGGTATAACGGGATGTGCAATGATTCAAGAGTGACATGTATGAAAGAATTATGAACGGTGGCTTTGCCACAAATACGATGTCAACTACATGATAATGCAAAGCAATATGACAATGATGGAGCGTGTCATAATAAATGGAATGGTGGAAAGTTGCATGGCAATATATCTCGGAATGGCTATGGAAATGCCATAATAGGTAGGTATGGTGTCTGTTTTTAGTAAGGTATATGGTGGGTGTATGGTACCGACGAAAGTTGTGTGATACTAGAGAGGCTAGCAATGGTGGAAGGGTGAGAGTGCGTATAATCCATGGAATCAACATTAGTCATAAGGAACTCACATACTTATTGCAAAAATCTACATGTCATCAAAACCAAGCACTACGCGCATGCTCCTAGGGAAACGGTTGGTAGGAGTTAACCATCACGCGATCCCGACCTCCACACACAGGAAGACAATCAAAAAATAAATCATGCTCCAACTTCATCACATAACGGTTCACCATACGTGCATGCTACAGGAATCACAAACTTTAACACAAGTATCTCTCAAATTCACAACTACTCCACTAGCATGACTCTAATATCACCATCTTCATATCTCAAAACAATCATAAAGAATCAAACTTCCCATAATATTCAATGCATTTCATATGAAAGTTTTTATTATATCCCTCTTGGATGCCCATCATATTAGGACTAGTTTTATAACCCAAGCAAATTACCATGCTGTTCTAAAAGACTCTCAAAATAATATAAGTGAAGCATGATAGTTCATCAATTTCTTCAAAATAAAACCACCATCGTGCTCTAAAAATATATAAGTGAAACACTAGAGCAAATGACAAACTACTCCAAAAGATATAAGTGAAGATCAATGAGTAGTCGAGTAATTATGCAACTATTTGAATACTCTCTAACATTTAAGAATTTCAGATCTTGGGATACTATTCAAACAGCAAGCAAAACAAAGTAAAACAAAATGACGCTCCAAGCAAAAACACATATCATGTGGTGAATAATATAGCTCCAAGTAAAGTTACCGACGCACGAAGACGAAAGAGGGGATGCCTTCCGGGGCATCCCCAAGCTTAGGATCTTGGTTGTCCTTGAATATTACCTTGGGGTGCCTTGGTCATCCCCAAGCTTAGGCTCTTGCCACTCCTTATTCCATAGTACATCGAATCTTTACCCAAAACTTGAAAACTTCACAACACAAAACTCAACAGAAAACTCGTAAGCTCCGTTAGTATAAGAAAATAAATCCCACTTTTGGTACCGTTGTGAACTCATTCTAAATTCATATTCGTGTAATATCTACTGTATTCCAACTTCCCTATGGTTCATACCCTCTGATACTACTCATAGATTCATCAAAATAAGCAAACAACACACGAAAAACAGAATCTGTCAAAAACAGAACAGTCTGTAGTAATCTGTAACTCACGAATACTTCTGTAACTCCAAAAATCCAGCCAAATTAGGAAAACATGAGAAATTTGTACCAATCCATATAAAAAATAATCATATCAAAATCTCGTTTCTATGAATTATCAAAACTAATTTACTGAGCGCAAAAGTTTCTGATTTTCAGCAGGATCAACACAACTATCACCATAAGCTATCCTAAAGGCTTTACTTGACACTTTATTGAAACAAAAGCTATAGAACATGATTAATACAGTAGTTTAATCATGTGAACACACAAAAACTGTAGGGGTAAATAGTGGGTGGTCTCCCAACAAGCGCTTTTCTTTAATGCCTTTTTAGCTAGGCATGATGATTTCAATGATGCTCACATAAAAGGTAAGAATTGAAACATAACGGGAGCATCATGAAGCATATTACTAGCACATTTAAGTCTAACCCACTTCCTATGCATAGGGATTTTGTGAGCAAACAACTTATGGGAACAAGAATCAACTAGCATAGAAAAGCAAAACAAGCATAGCTTCAAGATTTTCAATACATAGAGAGGAAACTTGATATTATTGCAATTCCTACAAGCATATATTCCTCCCTCATGATAATTTTCAGTAGAATCATGAATGAATTCAACAATATAACCATCACATAAAGCATTATTTTCATGATCCCCAAGCATATAAATTTTATTGCTCTCCACATAAGCGAAATTCTTCTCATTCGGAATAGTGGGAGTATCATAAGAAACTCGAATACTATAAATTGTTTCCATATTAAAAGAGTAATGTTCCTAAAAAGGGTAATCATAATCATGACAGGTTTTATAAATATAATCATCACTACTTTTCATAGCATAAGTATCATCACAATAATTATCATAAGTAGCAACTTTGTTCTCATCATAATCAATTGAAACATATTCCAAGATAGTGGATTCATCACTAAATAAAGTCATGACCTCTCCAAATCCACTTTTATCAATATAATCATCATAAATAGGAGGCATGCTATCATAAAAATAAATTTGCTCATCAAAAATTGGGGGACAAAAAATATCATCTTCATCAAACATAGCATCCCCAAGCTTGTGGCTTTGCATATCATTAGCATCATGGGTATTCAAGTAATTCATACTAACAACATTGCAATCATGCTCATCATTCAAAGATTTAGTGCCAAACATTTTAATGCATTCTTTTTCTAGCACTTGAGCACAATTTTCCTTTCCATCATTTCCACGAAAGATATTAAAAAGATGAAGCATATGAGGCAACCTCAGTTCCATTTTTTGTAGTTTTCTTTTATAGACTAAACTAGTGATAAAACAAGAAACTAAAAGATTTGATTGAGAGATCTAAATATATACCCTTCACACACTAACCTCCCCGGCAATGGCACCAGAAAAGAGCTTGATGTATACTACACAACCTTCTTCTTGTAGACGTTGTTGGGCCTCCAAGTGTAGAGGTTTGTAGGACAGTAGCAAATTTCCATCAAGTGGATGACCTAAGGTTTATCAATCCATGGGAGGCGTAGGATGAAGATGGTCTCTCTCAAACAACCCTGCAACCAAATAACAAAGAGTCTCTTGTGTCCCCAACACAACCAATACAATGGTAAATTGTATAGGTGCACTAGTTCGGCGAAGAGATGGTGATACAAGTGCAATATGGATGGTAGATATAGGTTTTTGTAATCTGAAATTATGAAAACAACAAGGTAACAAGCGATAAAAGTGAGAGAAAACATTATTGTAGTGCTTTGAAACAAGGCGTAGGGTTCATACTTTCACTAGTGCAAGTTCTCTCAATAATGATAACATAATTAGATCATATAACAATCCCTTAACATGCAACAAAGAGTCACTCCAAAGTCACTAATAGCGGAGAACAAATGAAGAGATTATTGTAGGGTACGAAACCACCTCAAAGTTATTCTTTCCAATCAATCTATTTGGTTATTCCTATAAGTGTCACAAACAGCCCTAGAGTTCATACTAAAATAACACCTTAAGACACACATCAACCAAAACCCTAATGTCACCTAGATACTCCAGTGTCACCTCAAGTATCCGCTGGTTTGATTATATGACATGCATCACACAATCTCAGATTCATCTATTCAAACCAACACAAAGAACTTCAAAAATTGCCCCAAAGTTTCTACCAGAGAGTCAAGACGAAAATGTGTGCCAACCCCTATGCATAAGTTCATAAGGTCACTAAACGCGCAAGTTGATCACCAAAACATACATCAAGTAGATCACATGAATATCCCATATTCACCACAAATAAGCACATGCAAGACATACATCAAGTGTTCTCAAATCCTTAAAGACTCAATCCGATAGGATAACTTCAAAGGGAAAACTCAATCCATTACAAGAAGGTAGAGGGGGAGAAACATCATAAGATCCAACTATAATAGCCAAGTTCATGGTACATCAAGATCGTGCCACATCAAGAACACAAGAGAGAGAGAGAGAGAGAGAGAGAGAGAGAGAGATCAAACACATAGCTACTGGTACATACCCTCAGCCCAGAGGGTGAACTACTCCCTCCTCATCATGGAGAGCGTCGAGATGATGAAGATGGCCAACGGTGATGGATTCCCCCAACGGCAGGGTGCCGGAATAGTGTCCTAATTGGTTTTTCGTGGCTACAGAGGCTTGCGGTGGCGGAACTCCCGATCTAGGTTTCTTTTCGGGGGTTTCTGTATTTATAGAAATTTTTGGCGTCGATTTCACGTCAGGGGGGTCTGCGAGTCAGCCATGAGGTAGGGGGCGCGCTCAGGGGGGTAGGGCGTGCCCTCCACCCTCGTGGATGACTCAGGACTCTTCTGGCCCAACTCTTTTGCTTCGGGGGCTTCTTCTGTTCCACAAAAAATCATCGGGAATTTTCAGCTTGTTTGGACCCCGTTTGATATTCCTTTTCTATAAAACTCAAAAACAAGGAAAAAACAGAAACTGGCATTGGGCTCTAGGTTAATATGTTAGTCCCAAAAATCATATAAAATAGCATATAAATGCATATAAAACATCCAAAACAGATAATATAATAGCAGGGAACAATCAAAAATTATAGATACGTTGAAGACGTATCACTCTCCAGAAGGTGAGAACCGCGTGCCGGGTTATCGTCCAGATCGGCTTCCTACCAGTGGACCACTCCCAGGCTGGATGACTGCCACGGAGTGCAGCCTCTATTCTTGTACTTTTTCTAAGATCCAGGCCTTCATTGCAAATGTCTTAACTGGAGTCGATCTTGTCCGCTGTCATTAAGCCGTCGCCCCGGCCTGATGTGCGAATATACTGAAAGTACAAAAGATCCACAATGTTATAACCCCATTGAATTAGACCAGCAATATTTAAATGAAGTTGTCAAATCACTCCTTGGTGAGCCAAAGAAATGCATTAAAACGGGCCTAACTCCTTTTTGTGTTCTTAAACCGCCACCGGCTGTAAGTATCTTGTATAAACCTCTTTTATCTTACTATCAATCTCTCAAGTAACTGGTTTTAACCATATTATTCCTTTAATCAGGCCGACTCTCCTTTCTGGAAGAGGAAGATACAACCCGGTGCTGCTAAATCCAAAAGGGTTAAAACAACTGGTCGCAGCCCGGGTCGTCCTAAGAAACCCACCGCACAAGAACAACTAGAACTGGACGACTCAGAGGTAGAACTTGATTCACTTGGTATTCTTTTTATGGAACTTATTGATGCTTATTGACCTCTGGAAGAAACGGAAACAAGCCAAGCTGAAGTTGTTGAGGTAATCCTTGTCTCCTCCGACCCAGAAACCTTACCACGAGAGAGAACAAGGTGGGTCATCAGGAAAGTATGATTTTCCCATCCTCTTGCTCATTCAGATCCAACCTTTGTTTTGAATAAACAGCAGCACGAGTCTAGCCAGAACACCCTAAAGAGCGTCCAAGAGGAACTTATGACCGGCTTACCAAATATGCCAACGATTCGTAAACGTCGTCATGAGGTTCTTCATAGCTCTGCTTTTCCTCTTTCACGAGCCGGACTCATAAGGCAACCTCTTAATTCGTCTGACTTGGACTATCAGGATACTTCTCACTCATCTGGCGACTCAACTGGAACACAGCTCCCCACCTTTGTGGTCAACCCGGCATAAGAAAAAAAATACTTTTTTGAACAAAACTGCTTGTCATTTCATACTTATCCAACTAGAGAATTTGTTGGAGATATGCCCTAGAGGCAATCATGTATGATGATATTTCCTATGTGTTTATGAATAAAGATAGTCCTTGGATGTAATCAATGATACTTGTAGGCAAGTACGTGACTTGTCTGTGAGATCTTGTGTTGTATGATACATCCTAAATTGTCCCTAGTCGCAAGTGATGTGTGGGTACACGTCGAACTAGACTAGCATATGACACGGTGGATGGTTCGGTCTCACTAGCCATGGAGCATTGGATGCTAACCGGATAATATGGACTCGGAAGGATCTGGTCGGACTCGACGTAGTCGAATCCGAGTCGAGATAAGGTCTGAGTCGGAAAGACCCAACTATGAGACATAGCGATATGTCATATGTGAGTCTCTAGTACAACATATGTTCTATGTTCTAAGACCTGAGCTGACGCATGTAGTTAGGATGGTGACATACTTTCTTTGGGCTAACCAAACACTACTCTGTGACTGGGTAGTTACAAAGGTAGGTTTCGGGTTTGTCCAGTCCCATGCTGCGAGACATGGTCGAGCAAGATGAGATTTGCCCCTCCGATCAGGAGAGATATACTCTAGGCCCCTCGTGTGATCCAATCAGGATAAGCATGTCCATGCGACAAGGATTGTGAGATAATCCAGTTTGTGGTCGGTATCACTGGAACGAGAAAGAGGCTGGGCTAGCACAAGGATGATAGTCTCGCCTTGAGCCCGACAACATATATCGTGAGGCAAAGGGAACAGAAGTGTGACACGTTGTATAGGTTCGCCTAACCAGCTTCATAGTCTGCTTGGTGGTCGGCACGCCTTGCTAGAGGCCGCTACCAACCATGTAGGACAGAGGTGATCCGAACTGTGACCAAGCCGACTTGAATCTAAGGGGTCATGCGCTTAAGGGAAGGAGCCTATGAGGTCGGTTCGGAGGACACTGGTCGGATGTGATCTGAGCTGGACTTGGAACACGACCGAGTAGACTTTGGGCTTTAGGATCTGTGCAAAGGCCCAAGTGTTGAGCCCGCGATGGATGCCTATAAATAGTGGAGGTGCGGCACATTTATTCAGTAGATCACTTTGGCGCCATCGTTAGGGCTTTGCATGCGTTGCAACTAGCCACCTCCACTCACCGCCGGTTGTGTGATCAGACCTAGCAGTCTACCGCACGACGTTCCTCCTGCACGCTCGGATACTGTTAGAGGCAGTGCACTTGCGCCGCTCCGACGAACCTGTTCGCGGGATCCGATCAGCTACGTGGGAGACCGGCAAGGAGGTGACGACTCCGGGAACGCGCTGCCTCAACTCTACTTCTGCTACACGACACTTCGCGTCTAGTGGTAACAATCTGTGATCCATCTCCAATAGCATGTTCTTGGTTGTTTTGCACGTAGGAAATTTTTATTTGCAGTTGACGCACCCTACGGCAGAACCTTACAGAATTCTAATTTCAGGGCTAAAGCAAAGACATGCAAGAAAAAGATGGCCCCTCCAAGACTGTTGAAACTTTGGAACAAGATAAACAGACGCCAACAGCTGTTCAAGCCCAAACTCAAGAGCTTGAAGACCCTGCGAGCTGGCATAATGACCGTCTCCTCTAGCTGATCCTGCTATCCTTGACTCAGCTATGGATGTCGATGATGACCTGGCAATCCATCAAGACCCGCCAAGCCCTAAGCCGCTTTCTCCTGTAAAAAACTCTGATAAAGTTCCTGTTGGTGATCAGACCGAAGACATGACTATCACAGGAACGATTTTTAAGCCGCCTGGAGTCTCCACAGTGCTTGCCAAGCATTGTGCCAAGGATGAAGCGCAAGAAATATAGAAGAGCAAGACCAAGCTCGACCTTGAAAAATATTCAAGTTTGAGTGCCAGCGAGCTATACTCTGGATATTTGAACCGCCTACACACAAGTCGAGATCTAGAAGCTGACTTGGTAAACATGATGCGGCAAAAGTATGAGGTATAGGCTTAACCCCTTCTCTTCAATTTCTGCATATATGTAATCATCTAGCCCCCAAGTCTTAATCATAGGAACAGACCATGGAATATGCTTAAGACTTTAATAGAAAAATGCTCTAGTAATCCGGGTCATAGCCCCCAAGATCCGGCTTATAGGAAAATTAAATTACTTGAAGTATCCCTCTAGGGCCGGCTTATGATGCAAAGATGAGTCGAGTCTTCGATATTCAGTTATAGAAAAAGCTTCATTATACCAAGTACATTGCTTGCAATGTGCTTGGGACTTGCATATTTTACTACTTATCGATCTATATTCATGATGTATAATTATAACCTCCGATACTCACTTGCAGGACACTTTAAGCTTGAGTGACTCGCAATTGGGCGAGCTAAGAAAGATGCTCAAGCACCAGTAATCTGAAACGCTCAAGGCGGAGTCCAAGCTCAAATTCAGCTTGGAGAAGAACGAGAATCTTAAGGCCAGTTTTAATACTGAGAGAGCTGCCTGGGAGAATGAAAAAGCTGCATTATTGCAGAGGGCATAGACTGCCAAATCTTCTTTGAAGGATACAACTGCAGAGCTTTCCAGCTTAAAGCGGCGAATTTCCTAGATGACCAGTGTTATCTTTGGTAAGTAATGCTGAATTGGTAACCCGTCACACATAAATTCATTTTGACTCGCCTGGCGGCTCATCTGTGTATTTATTCAACAGGTCGTAGAAGCTCCAACCTTGGACGGGACATGCTGGTAAAGCTGAAGGCCGTATATGCCTTGGTTGAGCAACTATATACTGGTACCCAACAGATCTGATGGCTATCTCCAATGGAAAATAGCCGCCAACTCTCATCAAGGAGGTGCTTGACCAGTTATCCACAGTGCCCAAGCAGGTAGAAGAATTAAAGTTGTCAGCCGCCCGCTCCAGTGTTATTACTGCCCTTAGTCGAGCCAAGGCCTGGCAAGCAGAACTAGACCAGGAAGGATGGCCACCGGATGCCCGGGTAACAAAGAAGATGGGTCACCTTTTGATCAGGCAGTTTTTACCCAGTGTGTGAAGGAGATGCGTCCCTTAGCATGCAAATTGGCTGAAGAAGCTGACTTGTCCTGGTACCAACCGGCTTATAGCATGGAAAATGTCAGGATCAAAGCGCCGACTCATGATATCATGGACCTCATGCCTCCCCTGCGTAAGCATACTTTCGCTCCTAACATTGACCCATCCTCCATTATCAATGATGAAGCCACATTCGAGGCCTTAACCGACATCGACTGGATGTCAGCTGATCTTCAGATGGTCGAGGAAGAAGAACCGACGCAGGATGACCCGGAGTCATCGACCCGTCAAGAAGAGTGAAGATGACCCCGAGGCTCTCAGGCCAGAGAAAAACACTCCTCCAAAAAATATTTGGCTCCAAATTTATGGGCTTATGATAGCCTTGTAATAAAGTAACTTTTACCATGATGACACGCCATGTCATGCCATCGTGCATGTTTAACTTTTGAAACACCCTGTTGAACTTCTTATAAGAGGCTAGATGCAGTTTTGTTCAGCCAAGGCTTAACAATATCCGCACTTGTATGTCAAACTATGCAGATCCTGCCAAAAAAGAAAATTCAATATATGCCCTGGCGACTTAACACCAAAAACCAGGGTGGGTTATAATTAGGTGGAGACTCAACATACAAAACCAATATGGGTTATAACCCTTCATACATATTCAAGTATGAAACACAAACCCAATAGCGATTTATCATTAAAATCAAGGTGGGTTAGAGCCTAAAATACTAAACCATGATTGTCATATCCCAACACTAGGCAACTCAAAAGATTGCAAAATTCCAAATAGAAAATATGCAATTTCAAGAAAATTCATTAAACCAGCTTGTAAAGCATGGCTAAAAAGGGACGGCTTAAGAATAGCCAATTGTCGTCAAGGTCGCAGCAGCCCTTTGGTACTTAAGCCATATGATTGCTTTCAGGAGGCAGCAACAACCGTGTGGCAATTAAGCCTATGATTGCTTTTAGGAGGCAGCAACAACCTTTTGGCAATTAAGCCTATGATTGCTTTCAGGAGGCAGCAACAACCTTTTGGCAATTAAGCCTATGATTGCTTTTAGGAGGCAGCAACATCCTTTTGGTAATTAAGCCTATGACTGATTTTAGGAGGCAGCAATAGCCTTTTGGCAATTAAGCCTATGATTGCTTTTAGGAGGCGGCAACAACCTTTTGGCTATTAAGCCTATGATTGCTTTTAGGAGGCAACAACAACCTTTTGGCAATTAAGCCTATGATTGCTTTTAGGAGCCAGCTAAAGCCTTTTGGCAATTAAGCCTATGATTGCTTTTAGGAAGCAACAACAACCTTTTGGCAATGAAGCCTATGATTGCTTTTAGGAGGCACTAACAACCTTTTTTTTCTTTACCTTGCTCACTGTAAGCCGGCCCTTTCATGACATAAGCCACCGTGCGAACTGTAACAAATTCAGGGTCTTAAAAAGGATTGACTATTAAGCGCGCGTCGGGTCATTAGTGAAGTAGCCAATGGCAAAAATGCAGTAATATTTATAAGAAGTGGCCAACAAGCTGGCCCAGAGGGTGTTGAAGCAACTCCAAACAGTTGGGAGCCCCCAAGTAACATTATGATCCATCTATAAATGCTAAGATATACTGAAACAACAGAGGCCCTGTAGTTCAGGAACACCGGCTTTATTATATTGTCATAAAGTATATACATTGAGAAATATATGTACAAAGGCAAAATATGGTGACTCAAGTATAGCATGGCCGAAGATGTGCAATATTCCATGGACGGCGGGTCTCCTCCTCTGACTTGCGAGAATCCTTATGCTCACGTATATCAATGAGTTAATACGACCAGTTGTTCAGGCTCTTGTTGAACACAAAATGTCCTTCCCAATGTGGGGATAACTTGTGCATATTTGTTTGATCTTGGATGAGCCAGAGCACCAAATCACCTGCTTGAAACGTCCGGGTCTTCACTCTGCGGCTATGATAGCGATGCAGATCTTCTTGATATATCGCCGAATGAGCCGCCGCCAGATCTCGCTCCTCATCCAAAGTATCAAGAGCATTTTGACATCCTATTTCATTATTAGCTTCAACATAAGCTGCCACACAAGGCAAGTCATGACGGATATCGCTTGGAAGAACCGCCTAAGCTCCGTACACCATGAAGAAAGGCGTATAGCATGTTGATCTGTTGGGAGTGGTGTTGATACTCCAAAGCACAGAGGGTAACTCATCAACCCAACAACCCGACATTCGCTGCAAAGGAACCATAAGACGGGGCTAATTGCCTCTCAAAACTTCCTAGTTTGCCCTCTCAGCTTGACCATTAGACAGTGGATGAGCCATGGAAGAGACATCAAGACGAATATGCTCTTGTTGACAAAGCACACTAACAACACCTTTAGATAAATTTGTGTTGTTATCAGTGATGATACTATGAGTGTATCCCAAGCGGAAGATAAATTTCTTCACAAACTGAACTGTTGTTGCCGCGTCACACTTGCTGACCGGCTCTGGTTCAACCCACTTGGTGAATTTGTCAACTGCCACCAAGAGGCAGGTTTTCTTATCCTTAGATCTTTTGAAAGGGCCAACCATATCAAGCCCCCAGACCGCAAACGGCCAAGTAATTGGAATCATCCTCAACTCCTAAATCGGCACATGAGCCCGTCGAGAAAATTTCTGACATCCATCACACTTACTAACAAGATCCTCCCCATCAGCATGAGCTATCAACCAATAAAACCCATGACGGGAAGCCTTAGCCACTAAAGATTTAGACCTGGCGTGATGTCCACAATCTCCTTCATGGATTTCTCTTAGAACCTCATGACCCTCTTTAGGAGAAACAGAACGCTAGAACACACCTGTTGTGCTACGCCTGTGCAACTCGCCACTAACAATAGTCATTGACTTAGGCCGACGGGTTATCTGTCTTGCCAAAGTTTCATCCTCTGGTAACTAGCCCTGGATTATATAAGCCAAGTAAGGAATTGTCCAATCAAGAATAGGATGGAGAGCCGCCACCAACTGTTCCTCCGGGTCAGGAATAGCAAGACCCTCTTCGGATGGCAACTTGACTGAAGAATTGTGCAATTCATCAAGAAAAATATTAGGGGCACCAGCTTACGGTGAGACCCAAGCCAGCTTAAAGCATCAGCCACTTCATTCTTCCTTTGATCAAGATGTTCCACCTGATATCAACCGCTCGACGATAAGCCGCCATGAGCGGGTCCTTGGAGTCCCAAGTACCTGAAACTTGCTGAGCTACCAAATCTGAGTTTTCGAAGCACCTGACCCGGCTTAAGTTCATCTCTTTGGCCATCCGAAGGTCGTGGAGCAGGGCCTCATATTCAGTTGCATCGTTAGTACAAGGAAACATCAACGTTAAAACATAACAAAATTTGTCTCACGGGGAGGTCAAAATAACTCCATCCCCAGACCCTTCTAACTGTCTGGATCCATTGAAGTGAATAGTCCAATATGTATTATCAGGCTTTTCTTTAGGTGTCTGCAACTCCATCCAGTCATTAATAAAATCCGCAAGAGCCTGAGACTTAATGGTTGTCCTTGGCACATATTTCAAGCCATGGGGACCAAGTTCAATGGCCCACTTAGCCACCCTTCCTGTAGCTTCTCTGTTTTGAATAATATCCCCCAAAGGAGCAGAACTGTCAACTGTAATAGGGTGCCCAAAGAAATAATGCTTTAATTTGCGACTGCCATGAATACCCCATACACTAGTTTCTTCCAATGTGGATATCGCTGCTTAGACTCAATGAGTACTTCACTAACATAATAAGCTGGCCATTGGACTGGGTACTCTAGGCCCTCCTCCTTGCACTCCACCACAATCGCCACACTGACAGCCCTACTGTTAGCCGCCACATATAAAAGCAAAGGTTCTTTCTCAATGGACCGCAAGGTCGGGCGACTCATATAACTGTTTTTGAGTGCCTCAAACACCTCATGTGCAGCATCACTCCAGACAAAATTGTCTGTCTTCTTCATCATCTGGTAAAAAGGAATTGCCTTCTCTCCCAGCCGGCTTATGAGCCGTATTAAGGCTGCAATATGACCCGCCAAGCGTTGTACATCATTGACACACGCTGGCTTAGCCAATGAAGTAATAGCCTTAATTTTCTCCGGGTTAGCTTCAATACCTCTCTCTGGGACCAAAAAAACCCAAGAGCTTTCCTGCAGGCACACCAAAAACACACTTGACCGGGTTCAGCATCATTTTGTAGACCCGGAGATTTTCAAAGGTCTCCTTCAAATCATCCAACAGCGCCTCCTTCTTTCTAGACTTGACAACAATATCATCCACATAAGCATGAACATTGCATCCTATCTGGCTGTGGAAACAGTTCTGGACACAATGTTGATAAGTTGCCTGGGCAAGGCATAGATACATAGCAGAAAGATCCAAAAGGCGTGATGAAAGTCATCTTCTCTTGATCTTTAACTGCCATTTTAATTTGATGGTAACCCGAACAAGCATCCAGGAAGCACAAACGCTCACAAGCCGCCGTGGCATTGATGATTTGATCAATACAGGGAAGAGCAAAAGGATCAACTAGAAAAGCCTTATTAAGGTCTGTGTAATCCACACACATACGATAGGTGCCATTTTTCTTAAGCACCAGCACCGGGTTAGCCAACCATTCAGGACGAAAAATTTCGACAATAAACCCAGCCGCCAAGAGTCGAGCCACCTCTTCTCCAATAGCCTTACGCCGCACTTCATTAAAACAGTGAAGGAACTGCTTCACCGGCTTAAATTTGGGATCAATATTGAGAGTGTGCTCAGCAAGTTCCCTTGGTACACCTGGCATGTCTGAAGGCTTCCATGCAAAGATGCCCCGGTTCTCACGGATGAACTCGATGAGCGTGCTTTCCTATTACGGATCCATATTAGCACTGATGATGAACTGCTGAGATGAATTGCCAGGGACAAAATCACCTTGTTTAGTATCGTCAGCCGACTTAAATTTCAATAAAGGGTCCTGCTCAGTAGTTGACTTCTTCAAAGGGGTCTGATAACCGACAAGTGTAGGGGATCGCAACAGCTTTCGAGGGTAAAGTATTCAACCCAAATTTATTGATTCGACACAAGGGGAGCCAAAGAATATTATTGAGTATTAGCAGTTGAGTTGTCAATTCAACCACACCTAGATAACTTAGTATCTGCAGCAAAGTATTTAGTAGCAAAGTAGTATGATAATAAAGGTAACGGTAGCAAAAGTAATGTTTTTGGGTTTTGTAGTGATTGTAGCAATAGCAACGGAAAAGTAAATAAGCGAAGCACAAGATGTGAAAAGCTCGTAGGCAATGGATTAGTGATGGATAATTATGTCGGGTGCGATTCCTCATGTAATAGCTATAACATAGGGTGACACAGAACTAGCTCCAATTCATCAATGTAATGTAGGCATGTATTCCGTAAATAGTCATACATGCTTATGGAAAAGAACTTGCATGACATCTTTTGTCCTACCCTCCCGTGGCAGCGGGGTCCTAGTGGAAACTAAGGGATATTAAGGCCCCCTTTTAATAGAGAACCGGAACAAAGCATTAGCACATAGTGAATACATGAACTCCTCAAACTACGGTCATCACCGAGAAGTATCCCGATTATTGTCACTTCAGGGTTGTCAGTGTTGGAAATATGCCCTAGAGGCAATAATAAAATGATTATTATTATATTTCCTTGTTCATGATAATTATCTATTATTCATGCTATAATTGTGTTATCCGGAAATCATAATACATGTGTGAATACATAGACCACAACATGTCCCTAGTGAGCCTCTAGTTGACTAGCTCATTGATCAACAGATAGTCATGGTTTCCTGACTATGAACATTGGATGTCATTGATAACAGGATCACATCATTAGGAGAATGATGGGATGGACAAGACCCAATCCTAAGCATAGCACAAGATCGTGTAGTTCGTTTGCTAGAGCTTTTCCAATGTCAAGTATCATTTCCTTAGACATGAGATCATGTAACTCCCGGATACCGTAGGAGTGCTTTGGGTGTACCAAACGTCACAACGTAACTGGGTGACTATAAAGGTATACTACAGGTATCCCCGAAAGTGTCTGTTGGGTTGAAACGGATCGAGACTGGGATTTGTCACTCCGTACGACGGAGAGGTATCTCTGGGCCAAGTCGGTAATGTATCATCATAATGAGCTCAATGTGACCAAGTAGTTGGTCACGGGATCATGCATTAGGGTACGAGTAAAGTGACTTGCCGGTAACGAGATTGAACAAGGTATCGGCATACCGATGATCGAATCTCGGGCAAGTACAATACTGCTAGACAAAGCGAATTGTATACGGGATTGATTGAGTCCTTGACATCGTGGTTCATCCGATGAGATCATCGTGGAACATGTGGGAGCCAAAATGGGTATCCATATCCTTCTGTTGGTTATTGACCAGAGAACGTCTCGATCATGTCTGCATGGTTCCCGAACCCGTAGGGTCTACACACTTAAGGTTCGATGACGCTAGGGTTATAAAGGAAGTTTGTATGTTGTTACCGAATGTTGTTCGGAGTCCCGGATGAGATCCCGGACGTCATGAGGAGTTCCGGAATGGTCCGGAGGTAAAGATTTATATATGGGAAGTCCTGTTTTGGTCACCGGAAAAGTTTCGGGTTTTATCGGTAACGTACCGGGACCACCGGGAGGGTCCCGGGGGTCCACCAAGTGGGGCCACTGGCCCCGGAGGGCTGCATGGGCCAAGTGTGGGAGGGGACCAGCCCTAGGTGGGCTGGTGCGCCCCCCCACAAGGGCCCAAGGCGCCTAGGGTTTGGGGGAGGGGGCGCACCCACCTAACTTGGGGGGCAAGTTTCCCCTCTCCCCCCCTTGGCCGCACCCTAGATGGGTTTTGGGCTGGCCGCTGCCCCTAGGGGTGGAACCCTAGGTGGGGGCGCAGCCCTCCCTCTCCCCCTATATATACTTGAGGACTTTGGGGCTGCCAACAAATGAGTTTCGCCTCTCCCTGGTGCAGCCCTACCTCTCTCCCTTCTCCTCTCCCGCGGTGCTTGGCGAAGCCCTGCAGGATTGCCACGCTCCTCCATCACCACCACGCCGTTGTGCTACTGCTGGACGGAGTCTTCCTCAACCTCTCCCTCTCTGCTTGCTAGATTAAGGCATGGGAGACGTCACCGGGCTCTACGTGTGTTGAACACGGAGGTGCCGTCCGTTTGGCACTAGGATCTCCGGTGATTTGGATCACGACGAGTACGACTCCTTCAACCCCGTTCTCTTGAACGCTTCCGCTTAGCGAGCTACAAGGGTATGTAGATGCACTCTCCTTCCCCTCGTTGCTGGTTTCTCCATAGATAGATCTTGGTGACACATAGGAAATTTTTTGAATTTCTGCTACGTTCCCCAACAGGATGTCTATCTAAGTGGGAGTTCATTGAATTATTTGATTAGATGAACTTAATTATCATGAACTTAGTCTAAAAAAACTTTTGCAATATGTCTTGTAGATCAAATGGCCCACGCTAATGTTGACCTCAACTTCAACGCGTTCCTAGAGAAAACCAAGCTGAAAGACGATGGCAACAACTATACGGACTAGGTCCGGAACTTGAGGATCATCCTCATAGCTGCCAAAAGAGCATATGTCCTAGATGGACTGCTAGGTGAAGCACCCGTTTTCCCCACAACTCAAGACGTTATGAACGCCTGGCAGTCGTGTGTTGATGACTACTCCCTCATTTAGTGCGGCATGCTTTACAACTTAGAACCGGGGCTCCAAAAGCGTTTTGAGCAACACGGAGCATATGAGATGTTCGAAGAGCTGAAAATGGTTTTCCAAGCTCATGCCCGGGTCGAGATATATGAAGTCTCCGACAAGTTCTATAGTTGTAAGATGGAGGAAAATAGTTATGTCAGTGAGCACATACTCAAAATGTCTGGGTTGCACAACCGCTTGTCCCAGCTGGACATTAACCTCCCGGACGAGGCGGTCATTGACAGAATCCTTCAGTCGTTCCCACCTAGCTACAAGAGCTTTGTGATGAAATACAATATGCAGGGGATGGTGAAAACTATTCCTGAGGTATTTTCAATGCTGAAATCAGCAGAAGTAGAAATCAAAAAGGAACATCAAGTGTTGATGGTCAATAAAACCACTAGTTTCAAGAAAGGCAAGGGTAAGAAGAACTTCAAGAAGGACGGCAAGGGAGTTGCCGCGCTCGGTAAGCCAGTTGCTGGGAAGAAGCCCAAGCATGGACCCAAACCTGAGACTGAGTGCTTTTATTGCAAGGGAAGCGGACACTGGAAGCGGAACTGCCCCAAGTACTTAGCGGACAAGCCGGCAACACTAAAGGTATATGTGATATACATGTAATTGATGAGTGTACCTTACCAGTACTCGTAGTAGCTCCTGGGTATTTGATACCGGTGCGGTTGCTCATATTTGTAACTCGAAACAAGAGCTGCGGAATAAACGGAGACTGGCGAAGGACGAGGTGACGATGCGCGTCGGGAATTGTTCCAAGGTCGATGTGATCGCCGTCGGCACGCTACCTCTACATTTACCTACGGGATTAGTTTTAAACCTCAATAATTGTTAATTAGTGCCAGCTTTGAGCATGAACATTGTATCTGGATCTCGTATAATACGAGATGGCTACTCATTTAAATCCGAGAATAATGGTTGTTCTATTTATATGAGAGATATGTTTTATGGTCATGCCCCGCTGGTCAATGGTTTATTCTTGATGAATCTCGAACGTGATGTTACACATATTCATAGTGTGAATACCAAAAGATGTAAGATTGATAATGATAGTCCCACATATCTGTGGCACTGCCGCCTTGGTCACATTGGTGTCAAACGCATGAAGAAGCTCCATACAGATGGACTTTTGGAGTCTCTTGATTTCGAATCATTTGACACTTGCGAACCATGCCTCATAGGTAAAATGACCAAGACTCAGTTCTCTGGAACAATGGAGCGAGCAACCAACTTATTGGAAATTATACATACTGATGTGTGCGGTCCAATGAGCATTGAGGCTCGCGGTGGCTATCGTTATGTTCTCACCCTCACTGATGACTTGAGTAGATATGGGTATGTTTACTTGATGAAACACAAGTATGAGACCTTTGAAAAGTTCAAGGAATTTCAGAATGAGGTAGAGAATCAACGTGACCGAAAAATAAAGTTCTTACGATTAGATCGTGGAGGAGAATATTTAAGTCATGAATTTGGTACGCACTTAAGGAAATGTGGAATCATTTCACAACTCACGCCGTCTGGAACACCTCAGTGTAACGGTGTGTCTGAACGTCGTAATCGCACTCTATTGGATATGGTGCGATCTATGATGTCACACACTGATTTACCGCTATCATTTTGGGGATACGCTCTAGAGACAACTACATTCACCCTAAATAGGGCACCGTCTAAATCTGTTGAGACGACACCGTATGAATTATGGTTTGGGAAGAAACCTAAGCTGTCGTTTCTAAAAGTTTGGGGATGCGATGCTTATGTCAAGAAACTTCAACTTGAAAAGCTCGAACCCAAGTCGAAAAATGCGTCTTCATAGGATACCCTAAGGAAACCTTGGGTATACCTTCTACCTAAGATCCGAAGGCAAGATTTTCGTTGCCAAGAATGGGTCCTTTCTGGAGAAAGAGTTTCTCTCGAAAGAAATAAGTGGGAGGAAAGTAGAACTCGATGAAGTACTACCTCTTGAACCGGAAAGTAGCGCAGCTCAGGAAGATGTTCTTGTGGTGCCTGCACCAACTAGAGAGGAAGTAATGATGATGATCAAGGTACTTCGGATCAAGTTGCTACTGAACTTAGTAGGTCCACAAGGACACGTTCCACACCAGAATGGTATGGCAACCCTGTCCTGGAAATCATGTTGTTAGACAACGGTGAACCTTCGAACTATGAAGAAGCGATGGCGGGCCCAGATTCCAACAAATGGCTTGAAGCCATGCAATCCGAGATAGGATCCATGTATGAAAACAAAGTATGGACTTTGACAAACTTGCCCGATGATCGGCGAGCGATAGAAAACAAATGGATCTTTAAGAAGAAGACGGACGCGGATGGTAATATTACCATCTATAAAGATCGACTTGTCGCTAAGGGTTATCGGCAAGTTCAAGGAGTAGACTACGATGAGACTTTCTCTCCCGTAGCGAAGCTGAAGTCCGTCCGAATTATGTTAGCAATTGCCTCATACTATGATTATGAGATATGGAAAATGGACGTCAAAATGGCATTCCTTAACGGCTATCTTAAGGAAGAATTGTATATGATGCAGCCAGAAGGTTTTGTCGATCCTAAGAATGCTAACAAGGTACGCAAGCTCCAACGATCCATTTATGGGCTTGTGCAAGCATCTTGGAGTTGGAACATTCGCTTTGACGAGATGATCAAAGCGTTTGGGTTTATGCAGACATATGGAGAAGCCTGCGTTTACAAGAAAGTGAGTGGGAGCTCTATAGAATTTCTCATATTATATGTAGATGACATACTTTTGATGGGAAATGATATAGAACTTTTGGACAGCATTAAGGCCTACTTGAATAAGTGTTTTTCAATGAAGGACATTGGAGAAGCTGCTTACATATTAGGCATCAAGATCTATAGAGATAGATCGAGACGCCTCATAGGTGTTTCACAAAGCACATACCTTGATAAGATATTGAAGAAGTTCAATATGGATCAGTCCTAGAAGGGGTTCTTGCCTGTGTTGCAAGGTGTGAAATTGAGCTCAGCTCAATGCCCGACCACGGCAGAAGATATAGAAAAGATGAGTGTCATCCCCTATGCCTCGGCTATAGGGTCTATTATGTATGCCATGCTGTGTACCAGACCTGATGTAAACCTTGCCGTAAGTTTGGTAGGAAGGTACCAAAGTAATCCCGGCATGGAACACTGGACATCGGTCAAGAATATCCTGAAGTACCTGAAAAGGACTAAGGATATGTTTCTCGTTTATGGAGGTGACGAAGAGCTCGTCGTAAAGGGTTACGTCGATGCTAGCTTCGACACAGATCTGGATGACTCTAAGTCACAAACCGGATACGTGTATATTTTGAATGGTGGGGTAGTAAGCTGGTGCAGTTGCAAGCAAAGCATCATGGCGGGATCTACATGTGAAGCGGAGTACATGGCAGCCTCAGAGGCAGCGCATGAAGCAATATGGATGAAGGAGTTCATCACCGACCTAGGAGTCATACCCAATGCGTCGGGGCCGATCACTCTCTTCTGTGACAACACTGGAGCTATTGCCCTTGACAAGGAGCCCGGGTTTCACAAGAAGACCAGGCACATCAAGCGTCGCTTCAACTCCATTCGTGAAAATGTTCAAGATGGAGACATAGATATTTGCAAAGTGCATACGGATCTGAATGTCACAGATCCGTTGACTAAACCTCTTCCGCGAGCAAAACATGATCAACACCAGAACTCTATGGGTGTTTGATTCATCATAATGTAACTAGATTATTGACTCTAGTGCAAGTGGGAGACTGTTGGAAATATGCCCTAGAGGCAATAATAAAATGATTATTATTATATTTCCTTTGTCATGATAATTGTCTATTATTCATGCTATAATTGTGTTATCCGGAAATCGTAATACATGTGTGAATACATAGACCACAACATGTCCCTAGTGAGCCTCTAGTTAACTAGCTCGTTGATCAACAGATAGTCATGGTTTCCTTACTATGGACATTGGATGTCATTGATAATGGGATCACATCATTAGGAGAATGATGTGATGGACAAGACCCAAACCTAATCATAGCACAAGATCGTGTAGTTCGTTTGCTAGAGCTTTTCCAATGTCAAGTATCATTTCCTTAGACCATGAGATCATGTAACTCCCGGATACCGTAGGAGTGCTTTGTGTGTACCAAACGTCACAACGTAACTGGGTGACTATAAAGGTATACTACAGGTATCCCCGAAAGTGTCTGTTGGGTTGACACGGATCGAGACTGGGATTTGTCACTCCGTATGAGAGAGAGGTATCTCTGGGCCCACTCGGTAATGTATCATCATAATGAGCTCAATGTGACCAAGTAGTTGGTCACGGGATCATGCATTAGGGTACGAGTAAAGTGACTTGCCGGTAATGAGATTGAACAAGGAATTGGGATACCGACGATCGAATCTCGGGCAAGTAACGTACCGATTGACAAAGGGAATTGTATACGGGATTACTTGAATCCTTGACATCATGGTTCATTCGATGAGATCATCGTGGAACATGTGGGAGCCAACATGGGTATCCAGATCCCGCTGTTGGTTATTGGCCGGAGAGCTGTCTCGGTCATGTCTGCGTGATTCCCGAACCCGTAGGGTCTACACACTTAAGGTTCGGTGACGCTAGGGTTGTAGAGATATTAGTATGCGGTAATCCGAAAGTTGTTCGGAGTCCCTGATGAGATCCCGGACGTTACGAGGAGTTCTGGAATGGTCCGGAGGTAAAGATTTGTATATAGGAAGTCCAGTTTCGGCCACCGGGAAAGTTTCGGGGGTCACCGGTATTGTACCGGGACCACCGGAAGGGTCCTGGGGTCCATCGGGTGGGGCCACCTATCCCGGAGGGCCGCATGGGCTGAAGTGGGAAGGGAACCAGCCCCTGGTGGGCTGGTGCACCCCCCTTGGGCCTCCCCCTGTGCCTAGGATTGGAAACCCTAGGGGTGGGGGCGCCCCACTTGACTTGGGGGGCAAGTCCCCCCCTTTGCCCCCCCCCCCTTGAGATTGGATCTCTAGGGGACCTGAGCCCCCCCAGGGCCCCTATATAGAGAGGGGGGAGGGAGGGCTGCACACCCTAGCTCCGGGAGCCTCCCTCTCCCCCTGTAACACTTGTCCCTCTCGCTGAGCTTGGCGAAGCCCTGCCGAGATCCCCGCTACTTCCACCACCATGCTGTCATGCTGCTGGATCTCCATCAACCTCTCCTTCCCCCTTGCTGGATCAAGAAGGAGGAGATGTCTTCCCCAACCGTACGTGTGTTGAACGTGGAGGTGCCGTCCGTTCGGCACTAGGATCTTCGGTGACTTGGATCACGACGAGTACGACTCCCTCAACCCCATTCTCTTGAACGCTTTCGCTCGCGATGTACAAGGGTATGTAGAAGCACTCCTCTCTCTCGTTGCTAGACGACTCCATAGATTGATCTTGGTGAAGCGTAGAATTTTTTTTATTTTCTGCAATGTTCCCCAACAGTCGGATCATAACACATAATAGGTGACTATAGACTTGCAAGATAGGATCAAGAACACACATATATTCATGAAAACATAATAGGTTCAGATCTGAAATCATGGCACTCGGGCCCTAGTGACAAGCATTAAGCATAGCAAAGTCATAGCAACATCAATCTCAGAACATAGTGGATACTAGGGATCAAACCCTAACAAAACTAACTTGATTACATGGTAAATCTCATCCAACCCATCACCGTCCAGCAAGCCTACGATGGAATTACTCATGCACGACTGTGAGCATCATGAAATTGGTGATGGAGGATGGTTGATGATGACGGTGGCGATGAACCCCCCTCCGCGGAGCCCCGAACGGACTCCAGATCAGCCCTCCGAAGAGAGATTAGGGCTTGGCGGCGGCTCTGTATCGTAAAACGCGATGAAACTTTCTCTCTGATTTTTTTCTCCCCGAGACAGAATATATGGAGTTGGAGTTGAGGTCGGCGGAGCCTCAGGAGGCCCACGAGACATGGGCCACGCCCAGGGGAGTGGGTGCACCCCCCACCCTCGTGGACAGGGCGTGGGCCCCCTGGTCTTGATTCTTTCGCTAGTATTTTTTATATTTTCCAAAAAGTGCCTCCGTGGATTTTCAGGACATTCCGAGAACTTCTGTTTTCTACACATAAAACAACATCATGGCAGTTCTGCTGAAAACAGCGTCAGTCCGGGTTAGTTTCATTCAAATCATGCAAGTTAGAGTCCAAAACAAGGGCAAAAGTGTTTGGAAAAGTAGATACGTTGGAGACGTATCAACTCCCCCAAGCTTAAACCTTTGCTTGTCCTCAAGCAATTCAGTTGATAAACTAAAGTGATAAAGAAAAACTTTTACAAACTCTGTTTGCTCTTGTTGTTGTAAACATGCAAAGCCAGCATTCAGGTTTCAGCAAATATTATGAACTAACCATACTCACAATAACAGTTAGGTCTCACATTTACTCATATCAATAGCATAATCAGCTAGCAGGCCATAATAATAAAACTCGGATGACAACACTTTCTCAAGACAATCATAACATGATATAACAAAATGGTATCTCGCTAGCCCTTTCTGAGACCGCAAAACATAAATGCAGAGCACCTTTAAAGATCAAGGACTGACTAAACATTGTAATTCATGGTAAAAGAGAACCAGTCAAGTCATACCCAATATAAACTAATAATAATGAATGCAAATGACAGTGTGCTCTCCAGTGGGTGCTTTTTAATAAGAAGGAGATGACTTAACATAAAAGTAAATAGATAGGCCCTTCGCAGAGGGAAGCAGGGATTTGTAGAGGTACCAGAGCTCGATTTGAAAATAGAGATTGAATAACATTTTGAGCGGCATACTTTCGCTATCAACACAACAACTATGAGATGGCTGTATCTTCCATACTACATGCATTATAGGCAGTTCCCAAATAGAATGGTAAAGGTTTATACTTCCCCAACCACCAACAAGCATCAATCCATGGCTTTCTCGAAACAACGAGTGCCTCCAACTAACAACAGCCCTGGGGGAGTTTTGTTTAATTATATTGATTTGCTTTGATCTTTTTGGTTCATGGGACTGGGCATCCCGGTTACCGGCCCTTTCTTGTGAATGAGGAGCGGAGTCCACTCCTCTTGAGAATAACCCACCTAGCATGGAAGATAAAGGCAACCCTAGTTGAAACATGAGCTGCTCGAGCATACAAAATATAATTTCATTTGAAGGTTTGGAGTTTGGCACATACAAATTTACTTGGAACGGCAGGTAGATACCGCATATAGGAAGGTATGGTGGACTCATATGGAACAACTTTGGGTTTAGGGAGTTTGGATGCACAAGCAGCATTCCCGCTTAGTACAGGTGAAAGCTAGCAAAAGACTGGGAAGCGACCAACTGAGAGAGCGACAACAGTCATAAACATGCATTAAAATTAATTCACACCGAGTACGAGCATGAGTAGGATATAATCTACCATGAACATAAATATCATGAAGGCTATGTTGATTTGTTTCAACTACATGCGTGAACATGTGCCAAGTCAAGTCACTCAATTCATTCAAAGGAGGATACCATCCCATCATACCACATCATAATCATTCTAATAGCATGTTGGCACGCAAGGTAAACCATTATAACTCATAGCTAATCAATCATGGCACAAGAAACTATAATCTCTAAATGTCATTGCAAATATGTTTACTTCATAATAAGGTGAATCAGGAACGATGAACTCATCATATTTACAAAAACAAGAGAGGTCGAGTTCATACCAGCTTTTCTCATCTCAATTAGTCCATCATATATCGTCATTATTGCCTTTCACTTGCACGACTGAACGATGTGTATAATAATAATAGTGCACGTGCATTGGACTAAGATGGAATCTGCAAGCATTCAACTCAAGAGAGAGAAGACAAGGTAATATGGGCTCTAAGTTAAATAAACAACCATGCATATGACAGCCACTAAACATTTTCAATATGGTCTTCTACTCTCGACCCCCAAAGGAAAGAAAAGAAAATAAAACTATTTACACGGGAAAGCTCCCAACAAGTAAGAAGAAGAACGAGAAATCTTTTTGGGTTTTCATTTTAATTCTACTACAAGCATGGAAATTAAACTAACTAATTTTTTTGGTTTTTCTTAAGGTTTATCAAACACACAAGAAGAAAACTAGAAAAAGAAATTTAAACTAGCATGGATAATACAATGAAAGAGTATGAGCACCGACGACTAGAATAGTGTGTGAACATAAATGTAAAGTCGGTGAGAAATACGTACTCCCCCAAGCTTAGGCTTTTGGCCTAAGTTTGTCTAATACCAAGGACCGCCTGGCTGATATCCGTAGTTGTAGCTGGGGTTGTACTGAGATGCATCAGCAATTGCCTCCTAAGCTGTGGCATGTTGGCGAGCTACCTCCGCTCTCCCCTCGTGTTCAGATGCTTCCTCCCTAGTAACAACATATCTTCCTTTTGCCTGATAATCAAAAAGGAGAGGAGCAGGAAGAGTAACATGGACGATGCTGCGTCTGTCATAGATTAGTCGATATTGGAGGAATTGTTCATTCCTCCTAAGAAAATGATGATGGACTGTAGCGTCATAATCTAAATAAGCAGGGTAACATCATATCCCCCTCTCGTGGGGCTATACCAACATAATTTGCTACACGGGTTGCATAAATTCCTCCAAATAAATCTCCAGCTCTACCATTATTCTGCAACCTACGTGCAACTATTGCCCCCAAGTTATAACCTTTATAACCTAACACAACACTCTTGAGGACGCAAAGATCAGGGACACACATATGACATGCTTCGTCTTTACCATTAATGCATTTACCAATGAAGAGAGCAAAATAATGTATAGCAGGAAAAATGAATGCTCCCTATGGTAGCTTGTGCTATGTCCCTAGATTCTCCCACAATAATACTAGCAAGAAAGTCTCTAAATTCAGATTTGTGGGGATCATTAATATTACCCCACTGTGGAAGTTTGCAAGCAGTTGTAAAATCCTCTAAGTCCATGGTATAAGATGTATCATAGATATCAAATAGGACACTAGGAGAATTACGTGTAGAGTTATATTTAAACCTTCGCACAAACGAATCCGTTAATTGATAGTACTGAGGACACTTATCTTGTAAAAAGTCCTCCAGATCAGCATTACGCACATACGCGTCAAATTCCTCCTTAAAGCCTGCTTCGACCATAGAATCATCGGATGGCCATTCACAAGCTCGTACATCTGCGTCCCTCGGTAATTCAACATCTTTCTCTCGTATAGCAATCCCGGGTCCTTTCTTTACCGAGGAACCACCTTGGTACATTCTTCTAGACATAATTATTTTTCTGAAAAATTTCTGAAATTTTAGTAACTTCAAAATAAAAGTGAATAAAACTAAACAAGATTGGTAACAACTACTCCTACAAGTGCCTAGAGCCTATATCATGCATTAGAATTACTTGGGACCTCATAAATTTAACATGCAAGCTCAAGAACATGGTCACCTATGTAGCAAAAATTTGCAATGAATAAAGCACTAGAACAAAAACTAAATGGACCAATGGAGGAGTCACATACCAAGCAACAATCTCCCAAAGTAGTTTTGTGTATGGAGCTTTGAGCAAGGAGATCGAAAATCGCAGCAAAATGAGCTAGAACTCGTGCTTGAGCTGGATGGGGATTTTTTTGGGAAGAAGATGGAGTGTGTGGGTGCTGGCATAAGTGGAGGGGGGCTACCAGGGGCCCACGAGATAGGGGGCGCGCCCAGGGTAGGTGGGCGCACTCTCCACTCTCGTGGCCTCGTGCTTGCCCCTCCTGTAGTGATTTTAGTGCCTAAAATCCTCAAATATTCCATAAAAATCATACTAAATCTGCAGGGCATTTGGAGCACTTTTATTTTCAGGATATTTTTTTAATGCATGGATAATTCAGAAAACAGACAGATAATACTATTTTTGCTTTATTTATTCTAAATAACAGAAAGTAAAAAGAGGGTACAGAAGGTTGTGCCTTCTAGTTTCATCCATCTCGTGATCATCAAAATGAATCCACTAACAAGGTTGATCAAGTCTTGTTAACAAACTCATTCCGAATAACACGAAACCGGAGAAATTTCGAATAACACTAAGTTACCTCAACGGGGATATGAACATCCCCAATAATAAGAATATCATACTTTTTCTTAACAGTAGGAAGAGGAAATTCAAAACCTCCAATAATGATAGTTGGAACTTTTCCAATAGAATTAATGCTATGAACTTGAGATTGTTTCCTCGGAAAGTGTACCGTATGCTCATTACCATTAACATGAAAAGTGACATTGCCTTTGTTGCAATCAATAACAGCCCCTAAAGTATTCAAAAAAGGTCTACCAAGGATAATCGACATACTATCGTCCTCGGGAATATCAAGAATAACAAAGTCTGTTAAGATAGTGACATTTGCAACCACAACAGGCACATCCTCACAAATACCGGCAGGTATGGCAGTTGATTTATCAACCATTTGCAAAGATATTTCAGTAGGTGTCAACTTATTCAATTCAAGTCTATGCTATAAAGAGAGAGGCATAACACCAACACCGGCTCCAAGATCACATAAAGCAGTTCTAACATAATTTCTTTTAATGGAGCATGGTATAGTTGGTACCCCGGGGTCTCCAAATTTCTTTGATATTCCACCCTTAAAAGTGTAATTAGCAAGCATGGTGGAAATTTCACCTTCCGGTACCTTTCTTTTATTTGTAATGATATCCTTCATATACTTAGCATAAGGATTTACTTTAAGCATATCAATTAAGCGCATACGTAAGAAAATAGGTCTAATCATTCAGCAAAGCGCTCAAAATCCTCATCATCCTTTGTCTTGGATGGTTTAGGAGGAAAGGGCATGGGTTTCTGAACCCATGGTTCTCTTTCTTTACCGTGCCTCCTAGCAACAAAATCTCTCTTATCATAACGTTGATTCTTTGATTGTGGGTTATCAAGATCAACAACAGGTTCAATCTCTACATCATTGTTTTTACTAGGTTGAGCATCAACATGAACATTATCATTAACATTATCACTAGGTTCATGTTCATCACCTAACTGTGTTTTAGAATCAGAAATAGAAATATCATTGGGATTCTCAGATGTGTCTACATCACGTTCACTAGAAGCATGCAAAGTCCTATCATTTTTCTTTTTCTTCTTTTTGGAAGAACTAGGTGCCTCTAAATTATTTCTCTGAGAATCTTGCTTGATTCTCTTAGGGTGGACTTCAGGATACAAAGGTTCCTGAGTCATTCTACCAGTTCTAGTAGCCACTCTAACAGCAAAGTCATTTTTATTATTTAATTCATCAAGCAAATCATTTTGAGCTCAATAACATGCGACATATCAGAATTCATAGCAGTAACAGGTTTAGGTGTCACAAGCTTGCTAATAACAGAAGGAGAATCTAGTGCAGAGCTAGATGGCAGTTCCTTACCTCCCCTCGTAGTTGAGGGCAAAATCTTGGTTCTTTCGTCTTTCAAGTTCCTCATAGTGATCAACAGATATAAATCCCAAGTGACTCAGAGAATAGAGCTATGCTCCCCGGCAACAGCGCCAGAAATTAGTCTTGATAACCCACAAGTGTAGGGGATCGCAACAGCTTTCGAGGGTAAAGTATCCAACCCAAATTTATTGATTCGACACAAGGGGAGCCAAAGAATATTATTGAGTATTAGCAGTTGAGTTGTCAATTCAACCACACTTGGATAACTTAGTATCTGCAGCAAAGTATTTAGTAGCAAAGTAGTATGATAATAAAGGTAACGGTAGAAAAAGTAATGTTTTGGGGTTTTTTAGTGATTGTAGCAATAGCAACGGAAAAGTAAATAAGCGAAGCACAAGATGTGAAAATCTCGTAGGCAATGGATCAGTGATGGATAATTATGTCGGATGCGATTCCTCATGTAATAGCTATAACATAGGGTGACACAGAACTAGCTCCAATTCATCAATGTAATGTAGGCATTTATTCCGTAAAATAGTCATACGTGCCTATGGAAAAGAACTTGCATGACATCTTTTGTCTTACCCTCCCGTGGCAGCGGGGTCCTAGCGGAAACTAAGGGATATTAAGGCCTCCTTTTAATAGAGAACCGGAACAAAGCATTAGCACATGGTGAATACATGAACTCCTCAAACTACGGTCATCACCGAGAAGTATCCTGATTATTGTCACTTCGGGGTTGTCGGATCATAACACATAATAGGTGACTATAGACTTGCAAGATAGGATCAAGAACACACATATATTCATGAAAACATAATAGGTTCAGATCTGAAATCATGGCACTCGGGCCCTAGTGACAAGCATTAAGCATAGCAAAGTCATAGCAACATCAATCTCAGAACATAGTGGATACTAGGGATCAAACCGTGACAAAACTAACTTGATTACATGGTAAATCTCATCCAACCCATCACCGTCCAGCAAGCCTATGATGGAATTACTCACGCACGGCGGTGAGCATCATGAAATTGGTGATGGAGGATGGTTGATGATGACGACGGCGACGAATCCCCCTCTCCGGAGCCCCGAACGGACTCCAGATCAGCCCTCCCGAGAGATATTAGGGCTTGGCGGCGGCTCCGTATCATAAAACGCGATGAAACTTTCTCTCTAATTTTTTTCTCCGCGAGACGGAATATATGGAGTTGGAGTTGAGGTCGGCGGAGTTTCAGGGGGCCCACGAGACAGGGGGTGCGCCCAGGGGGGTGGGCGCGCCCCCCACCCTCGTGGACAGGGTGTGGGCCCCCTAGTCTTGATTCTTTCGCCAGTATTTTTTATATTTTCCAAAAAAATGCCTCTGTGGATTTTTAGGACATTCAGAGAACTTTTGTTTTCTACACATAAAACAACATCATGGCAGTTCTGCTGAAAACAGCGTTAGTCTGGGTTAGTTTCATTCAAATCATGCAAGTTAGAGTCCAAAACAAGGGCAAAAGTGTTTGGAAAAGTTGATACGTTGGAGACGTATCAGGTTCATATCGGCCGGGTCAACATTATCTCTGTAGAACTTGAGCTCCTCTGTGGTGCAAGCTGACTCGGCATATGCAGCATCTCCTTCTTCACATTCCAACGCAATTCTTCTATCACCGTGAACCGTAATTGTGCCCTTATGCCCTGGCATTTTAAGCTGCAAATAAACATAACAAGGACGTGCCATAAATTTGGTGTAAGCCAGACGCCCAAACAAGGCGTGATAAGGGCTCTTAATTTTAACCACCTCAAACCACAATGTCTGTGCTTGGTAGTCATAATCATTACTGAAGGCCACTTCCATGGCGATTTTACCAACTGGATATGCCGACTTACCAGGCACCACATCGTGAAAAACTGTGGAGGAGGACTTAACACTACAAAAAAAAATACACTTCCGTGATGATACATGTTTGTCACAGTAGGTCACGTTTTCTTTCATGCATGTACATCAATGACAAATTTATGACGGAATCAATATAGTCATACCTGTGCTGTCGTAGAAGTGTTCCATGACATTACCAAAATTATCATCACGGAAGTGTCCACTTCGATGATGATAAATCGCGCGTCATAGAAGTGCTTTCGTCAAGGGTGACCGACACGTGGCATCCACCATAACGGGACGTTGTTAACCGCCGTTAATCTATCGGGTCCATTTTTTGGATATGATAACCCGCTAACAGCCACGACCAATGCTGATTTTCCACGTGTAAAATTCTCATTGGCTGACGGATCCACGCGTCAGCTCCTCATTGGCACAGGTGTCACTCATCCAACGGTCGAGATGAGCATATGATATGTTGACACATGGACCGGCCCAAAAGTGGCCCACAAAGTTTAAATGGGCCGGCCCAACCAAAGGCCCATAAGATTTAGCGGACCATAATGGGTCGGCCCAGCTAAAGGCCCACAAGATCTTGCAGACCATAATGGGCCGACCCAGCTAAAGGCCCACAAAATTTAGCGGACCATAATGTCGTTGGCCCAGCTAAAGGCCCACACGATTTTGCAGACCATAATGGGCCGGACCAGTTAAAGGCCCACAAGATTTTGCGAACCACAATGGGCCGGCCCAGCTAAAGGCCCATAAGATTCTGCAAACCATAATGGGACGGCCCAGCTAAAGGCCCAACATTCTCTGTCAAATCGGCCCGTCAACGGCCTATCCTAACCTTTTCATCAACGCGACCCATGGTCAGTTCTGGCCCGTTAACAGTCCGATAAGTAATTAAGCAGAATTACGGCCCGATGTATTTTCGGCCTGTTAAAGGTCCTACTCCATTTGGGCCCATTTACAGGCTATCAAAACTTTCGGCCCATAAACGATCGTGAAGGATTTGGGTCATATTCAGCCATGTCTGACATTCGGCCTGTTAGAGGCCCACTATAGATTTGGGCCACTTTCGGCCTGTTGTCATTTTCGGCCTGTTAACACCGGACGAAAACCATGGGCCATATGTGGCCAAACGTCATATCGGGCCCATTAACAGCCCATATAAAAATGACGATAATCTAGCCCGACCGGAGTTCTGGCCTATTAAAGGCCTGTGTATTAGGTCGGCGCATTTACGGCCCGTCTGAATTTCAGCCTGTCAAAGATTCGCATCGTAAATGGGCCACCATTTCGGCCTACAAAGACCAATGGGTTATTTGGCACAATCAGGGCCCAATCTCACTTTCGGTGTTTTAAAGGCCCATGTTTTTTATGGGCTCGAGATATTTACACCTGTAAGCGGCCTATTTTTACTGAGGGCCCAAATTATGTTTAGGCCTGTTAAAGGCCCACTATGGGCACAGGCCTACCAAAAAAATATGAAAGCTTATGCTGATTTAGGCCCAGATATTTTTAGTGGCCTACACGCCAATTTCGGCCCGTAATCGCTTTTAGCCCAATTGGAATGGGCCCGACGAATGTTGGCATGTTGGGCTCCTACGAAGCTTTCGGCCAAATACATTACTAAGATAAACCTACACTATACAAAAATAGCGTCGTAATTACTGCAGCCTATGGCAGCATCATAAATGTTGTATCACAACAAAATAAATTCCGACCATACAACAAAAGGCCTGTTCGCATAAAGTTTACAGTCCTTCCAGATAAAAGCACCATCAGATGTATAGAAGCACAGATCATTTGACCTGAGTGCTAATGTTTCAGGCTATAGAATCTGATGGAGCAGCACGATCTCCACCTTTTTTCCGCCATTGCTCTTGAACAACGAAGCGAATATATGATAGTCTGGTTTCAAAACCATTCATATCTTGACGACATTTCTCAACCACTATTCTTGTTTCCGAAACAACGCCCATTAGGGATTGGACTTGTGTCTGGAGCACAGATATATCACTCTGTCTAGCGGGAAGATTTTGTTCAGTAGGCGATTTGGACGAGGTTACCTTGACAACCAACCCAGAATTATGGAGAGATACTGACGCACTGCAGCAAGAGGTGACATTGCGCCCGTGGTAGCCTCGTCACCTTTAGGTGGTTGTGGCTGTTCAATCATTTGTTCCATAGCTTCCTGAAAGTTTGAACTTGTAGATTAGTGTACCAGATGAGTTACTAAGGAGAAAAAAACAAACAAAGTAGGTTACAGGTTTATACATAACTTATTTTGGTGAACTACTGTAATACATTAGCATGTATTGTAGTGCCAACTACATAATAAAATCACTTTCGGAACATATGTCCATGTAGCATGCCTACTGTATTGTCTATTTCCTCACATTCATTGACATCTAAGGATAAAGAGACATGGTTTAAAGTAGGATGAACATAGTATGACATCATTCATATCATGGGAAAACAGATATAAAACAAACATGCTATCTCTTTTAAACCATGTAAGGTGAAATGATACGTTAAGACAACTGTGTATAAAAGTGAACAGAGTAACTAACATTGGCTGCAAACCAAGTAGTTAAATGAACACATCACAGTACCAATTAGTTCAAGGCATGAGGAGTAAGGACTTACAACAGCGGCTTGAACTAGTGTGCTCATGCCCTTCATCTTGCTGGTGTGGCAATCCTTGAAGATTTGCACTGCATTCGGTTCAGGTTCTTTTTTGTCCGCACGGGCTTTCCTTTGTATTTGGAACAAGTCAATATAGATACGATAATATGGCACAAAAAAGAAGGAACTAGCAGCTATTTACAAGAGCCTCGCAGTGTGCAATATAGCTACAAGATCCTGTCGTCTGTTGGAATTTCACTTTAGAAGGTTGGTTTTGTTCTTCAAACAGTTAGCCTAGAAGAAGATACACTTGTAAGGCACATACATAAATACAAGTTCAATATGTGGTCTGATCAAATACATATAGCCTACCTGATACTTTGGATCAGACCAGTGTTTAATGAGGGTTGTCCAGTCTTCATCTGTAATATATTCCACTCGAGATGTTTGGGCGATTTCATTGTTAGCCTTGCCTTCAAAAGTGAGATTTTCTAAGGTGGTACTGATACTGCATAGAGCAGACTGAAAAACATGAGTGCATGCTTGTTTAGTTGCATCATCTTTCGGATCCAACTTGAACCTCATTTGTTGAAAAAAGAATGTGACTCTTATTAGGAGGAAGCTAGAAAGTATGGGACAGAGCAAGACAATACTACTAATTGCGATGAATAACATTACTTACGGATAAATGGTCAAGGAAGGTGTTAAACTAGGTATTGTCTTTCTCATTCCTATACTGGATCCACATTGGGAGGATACATGCATGACACCTAACGACAACGGCTGCCTCTGATACTAACTTGGCTGACTCTGTAGCATCACGTGGCCTTTTTAAACCTGCCTCAAAATGGATCTCCATTCTTCCTCCTTTAGATTTTGTTAATCTGTCAAGCATTATCCCTAATGTCTGTTTCCGCTTGCACCGTGGTGCTAGTTCAAGAAGGAATATGGAAAGTGTTAGTGTACATCAAATTGTGAGAGTACATATAAAGGAGCATGCAACTGCAACTTGACTCGGTCAGGTACTGTCTTGGTGTTGATACTCATGAGGTTCATCTGATCTTGCCAAGTCCTGTTGTGTCAACAGTGCTTCGGAAGTAGTGTTAGGTGTGAAGGCAGCTTGGGAACTGGCCAGTTCCGGAGCAAATGAACAAGTAACTGGTTGAGATGCTGGTACAGTTGAAGCGGATGCTGCAGCTGGTGGAGCAGGTGATACTGTGTTTGTAGATTTAGCCGGTGGACTTGGACCCTCTACTGCACTATAAGTACCAGCAGAATCTCGACGGCATATCCTTTTCCGTTTCACCCGACGAGTAATAGCACTCCCTACTATATTATTTTCCTTGCTCTTTTTTGACTTTGCCATGTCAAGCTGTACCCACAACACAAAAGGATAAAATCACTCTTCAGAACTCATTGATGCATGATACATACAAGCAATACTTTGATGTAAGACAACCGTATGAGGATGGAATATGTAAGAAAAACAGGACGACATGACATATTCACAGCTACGATGTGCAAACTAAGCAGAAGGATTTTCAAGAAAATAGAAGTAATGCAAGCTAGACACCATATGAAAGATGCAACCAATATTACTCTGCCAAGTTAAAAGTGTCTTGTCATAAGTGGCAATTCGAAAAATTAGAAGCAATACAACGTACAAATCAAACTAAGCAGAAGGATTTTCAAGAAAATAGAAGTAATGCAAGCTAGACACCATACGAAAGATGCAACTAATATTACTCTGCCAAGTTAAAAGTGTCTTGTCATAAGTGGCAATTCGAAAAATTAGAAGCAGTACAACATACAAATCAATGCAAGATGCAACCACTATCAAACTGCCATGTTAAAAGCGTCCAATCATGAGTGACTGATGCGGGATACACAACAGTAGTACTTTGATGTAAGAACATGGTATGATAGATAGATGCAGTGTATTCTAGACACAGAAAGCCATGTCATATGCACATGTATAACGTATAAACTCTGCAGGTGCAATTTAATCAAAATAGAAGAAATACAGGCTAGACAACATAAGCAACATGAAACCAATTATCACACTGTCAACTTAGAGCAAGCACCTACGATGGTGGAGTACCTGAGATGAACTCATCATGTAGACTTGGGACTTCAACTTCATTAGCAGTAGCAGTGGCAAATCTAGAGAGTCTCTGTTTCCGTCGACGCGGAGGATCACCAACATCCTCTAACTTACTCTTTTCCTTCCTATTTTCTGATATTTCCTTATGAAGTCAAAACCACAAGAAGATGAATAAAATTAGCTCTGCATAACTGGTTGATGCATGATATAGACGAACACTACTTTGATGTAAGGCAAGCGCAGGATAGGAGGATGGAATATATACAAAAAAGACAGCATTTCATATTCACACGTACGATAGGAGGATGGAATATGTATGAAAAAATAGTAAGCACCTGTGATGGTGGACTAGGGGAGATGTGCTCATCATGTACCTGTGTGTTCTAGAAACAGGAACACGTGTCATATTCACATGCATTATGTGTAAAGTAAGCAGATTCAATTCAAGTTAGAAGCAATACAAGCTAGACATCATACGCGACATGCAACCACATATAATAGTGCCAAGTTGGAGCAAGCACCTGTGATGGTGGAGTAGGGGAGATGTGCTCATCATCTACACAGCTACGTTGACTGTCCAGCCTTGTGTTGTCTTGCGAATCTTGTTGGGAGGATGGTGGAGTAGAATCTGTAGAGACCCCTTGTTTGAGTTGCTCCGAAGGACCACCATCATCCACTGCCGGACTAATTTCCTTCAGCTGTAATGATTTTGCATTGTGAAGTCAAACCGATAAGAAAAAGGAATAAAATTCGCTCTTCAGAACTCATTCATGCATGATACTGACGAACACTACTCAGATGAAAGGCAAACACATGATGCAAGGATGGAATATGTATGAAAAACAGAATGGTGTGACATATTCACACCTATGATGTGGTAGCTAAGCAGAAGGCATTTCAACAAATTAGAAGCACTGCAAGCTAGACACCATATGAAAGATGCAACCAATATCACTCTGCCAAGTTCAAACTGTATGGCGTTTCAACAAATTAGAAGCAGTACATGCTAGAAATCACATGCAAGACACAACCAATATCACAGTGGTGACTTAAAGGTGCCTTATCATAAGTGACTCATGCGGGATATGCAAGAATAGTAGTCTGATGTAGAAACAGGAATACATGTCATATTCACAGGCATTATATGTAAAGTAAGCAGATGCAATTCAACAAAGTTAGAAGCAATACAAGCTAGACATCATACACAACAGGCAACCACATATAATAGTGCCAAGTTAGAGCAAGCACCTGTGATGGTGGAGTAGGGGAGATGTTCTCATCATCTACACGGCTACGTTGACTATCTAGCCTTGCGTTGTCTTGCAAATCTTGTTGGGAGGATGGCGGAGTAGAATCTATAGAGAACCTCCGTTTCAGTTGCTCGGAAGGACCACCATCATCCAATGACTTGCCAATTTCCTTCAGCTTTATTGATTTTGCATTGTGAGGTCATACCGACAAGAAAAAGGAATATAATTCGCTCTTCAGAACTCATTCATGCCTGATAACACTACTCTGATGAAAGGCAAAGTCATGATACGAGGATGGAATATGTACGAAAAATGGACGGCTTTACATATTCACACCTATGATGTGGTAACTAAGCAGAAGGCACTTCAACAAATTAGAAACACTGCAAGGCACCATATGGAAGGTGCAATCAATATCACTCTGCCAAGTTAAAACTGTCTTGTCATAGGTGGCGTTCATCAAACTAGAAGCAATACATGCTAGAAATCATATTCAAGATGCAAACCAATATCACGCTGCCAACTTAAAGGTGTCCCATCATAAGTGACTGATGCAGGATACACAAGAAGAGTAGTTTCATGTAAGAACATGGTGTGATAGACAGATATAGTATGTACCAAAAACAGGAAAGCATGTCATATTCACATGTATCATGTGTAAGCTAAGCAGATGCAGTTTACACTAATTAGGAGCAATACGAGGTAGACACCATATGCAACATGCAACCAGATATCACACTGCCAAGTTAGAGCAAGCACCTTGGATGGTGGAGTAGGGGAGCGGAGACTTGGACCTTGTAATGCACTATCAGTACAAGGAGAATCGGTACAGATGCTCCGTTTACGTTGTTGCAGAGGAGCACCATCATCGCCTTCCTTACTCTTTTCCTTCCTCTTTCTTGATTTTGCCTTGTCAAGTCAAACCCACAAGAAAAAGGAATAAAATTTGCTCTTCAGAACTCATTGATGCATGATACTGACGAACACTACTTTCATGTAAGGCAGCCGCATGATAGGAGGATGGAATATGTACGAAAAACAGGACGGCGTGACATATTGACATGTATGATGTATAAAGTGTAAACTAAGCACAATGTGCTTGAACTTGTTAGAATTGATGCAAACTAGAAACCATATGAAAGATGAAACCAATATCACTCTGCCAAATTAAAAGGATGCCCTAACAAATGTATTTGACCAAATTAGAAGAAATACATGGCAACAGGCTAGAAATAATATGCAATATGCAACGAATAAAGGTGACTCATCATAAGTGGATGCAGGATATAGAAGAGAGGTAGTTTCATGTAAGAACAAGGTTAACACATAGATGTAGTGTGTACCAAAAATAGGAAGGCATGTCATATTCATAGGTATAGTGTGTAAACTAAGCAGATGCAATTTACCCTAATTAGAAGCATTACAAGCTAGAGACCGTATGCAACATGCAACCACATATCACACTGCAAAGTTAGAGCAAGCACCTATGATGGTGGTGTAGATGAAGTGCGGCCTTCAGGTACAGAGCTACGTTCAATATCTTCATTTAGGCTTGCTGTTTCTTGAGAATCATGTGGAGAGGATGAAATTGCATTCTTTATAAGAGTATTGCGTCTCATATTAACCTAGGCATGTGACTGTCTCATCATAAGCGATAGATGCAGGATACACAAGAACAGTAGTTTGATGTAAGAACATGGTGTGATAGGCAGATATAGTATGTACCAAAAACAGGAAGGCGTCTCATATTCACATGTATAATGTGTAAGCTAAGGAGATGCAATTTAACAAATTAGGAGCATCGATGAGGGATACACAAGAAAAGTAGTTTGATGTAAGAACATGGTTAATAGAAAGACGTAGTATGTACCAAAAATAGGAAGGCATGTCATATTCACAGGTATAATGTGTTAACTAAGCAGATGCAATTTACCCTAATTAGAAGAATTACAAGGTAGACACCATATGCAACATGCAACCACATATCATACTGCCAAGTAAGAGCAAGCACCTGCGATGGTGGTGTGGGGGAATTGTGGTGATCAAATAGAGAGCTACGTTGACTATCTTCATTTAGCCTTGCTGTTTCTTGAGAATCATGTGGGAAGGATGACACTGCACTCTTTAAACGAGTAGGGTGTCTCACAGTAACCCACTCGGGTGACTGTCTCATCATAAGTGATTGACGAGGGATACAAAAGAGCATTAGTTTGATGTATAAACATGGTTAATAGACATATGTAGTATGTATCAAAAATAGGAAGGCATGTCATTATCAAAGGTATAATGTGTAAAGTAAGCAGATGCAATTTAACCAAATTGGAAGCAATACAAGCTAGACACCATATGCAACATGCAACCACATTTGACAGCGCGAAGTTAAAGCAAGCACTTGGGATGGTTCTGTGTGGCAATTGAGATCATCAACTATAGAGCTACGTTACTGTCTCCAACTGCTGGCACTGCACCCATTAGAGCGCTGAAACGCTTAGTGCTTATCTTCGAATTACACTGGAGCGACTTCTGTCATTTCTTTTTTGCATTCATCAACACTGCGTCAGAGTCTAAAATACCCATGCATAAAAAAACAATAGTGTGAGTATGGGTGAAGTGTGTGCACAGTTAGTACAGTGTAAAGGTAGCAGATAGCAGGTCTATGAGAAATAAATGGCGGGAGACATATGATAGCTCTACAACATGCATGGCACACTAAATTACTACAAGATTCTATGAAAATAACAGTCGACTGAAAGCAAATAGGTCAGTCCATTTTTTCTGCACCGTCCGATGTACAAAGAACGGGCAGATCGCCTTCATCTACCTCCAGCCAGTCAGTGTTGACGATCTTCCTCGAAACGCCAGGGACCATTGGCCCAGTATTCCTCCCCTTCCTGCGCCCTCCCCTCAACCTCACCGCACCGCCGTGCTTGTCACCGCCCCCCGGCCATCCAATCAAGCCCCGCCGACCTCCATATCAGGCGCAAGCAACTCCTGTGCCCCACACCCCTATGATAGACACCGATGCAACCGCTTCGCTAGGGAACAGGCAGACTAGGTGCTCCACGCGCCTAAGCGAGTGCTGCTTCTTTTAATTGCGGTTCGACTGACCCTGAAATCCAGGCGGGCTACTGACCTCTAGCAAAAGTGAAATAGTAAATGGGAGGAAACCTTGTGCATTTAGTGTCACGAAGAAGATGCAATAAGAAGCACTCAACTAGTTTGTTTTGTGGGATGAATATGGTGTGAGCAGAGACGTAAGATTAGCACGAATAAGGGAAGAGGAGTACCTCTTTCTGCTGGCAGTGTTGTGTCCTCCTTCTATTTGTCCAACGATCTTCTTGTGGTTCGCTGGAAACCAGAAGTTGTGGAGGACGGTGCAGCCTTGGACGAACCCATGGCCAAGTTGTTGAGTGTGGTGCGGTGGCCGTCTGTCGGCGGCGGGGAAGCAGATCCGAGGCGGTGAACGACGGTGTAGCGGGAACAACTCTGGTGCGGTGGACGGTTGCGACAGTGGAGCCGCAGCAGTGAGGCACAGGACGGTGTGGTCCGAGTGGTTCTGGTACGGAGCACGTCAGCGTCGGCGTCGGCGTCTGGAGGTAGCTCTGCCTCGACTTCAGCTGCTAAGTCCTTGAGGGTGTTGCAGTTGCGGTTGCGTTGGACGACGACATTGGGGTACCGGCTCCGGCGTGATGGAGGAGGGCGGCGGTGGATTGGCCGCTATGTGGTGGAGGACGGAGGAGGCTGGGGTTTCGCGGCTGGTGGAGAGGGCGTTTTCGTGCCCACGGAGTATGAATGGGGAAACGGAGGGAGGCGGGGAACTAAGGGGGAACAATGTTTTGGTTTGAGACGCGCTTGTTTGAAATTTGGGGAAAGTTACAAACTTTGCCCCCATCTAAAATTTCGGACAAATTGCGGGTTGGGGGTAGGACAGTCATGTCAGGTGTCCCAAATGTCGGCGGGATAGATTTCGGCCGAGCGCATGGGTGTTTAGGCGCCCACGGCGTATGAATGCTTCTCGGAGGCGGTTGAGACTGGCGTCTTGGTGAAGTTACAAACCTACCCCGGTTTAGACCTTTGGACATCGGGCCGATAGGCTACACGGGCCAGAGTCAGGACAGTAATTTCCTACCACCAAACATTAGTCTCGCGCGGTTTCGGGTGACCAAAGGCCTATTTGGCACTTCGTTCAATATTTGGGAGCAGAAGCATTAACGTTTTCGGTTCTCTTGAATTGAACTTTCAGGATTTGTCAAACTTCACAAATCTTTACTCTTGAAAATCCTAAAGATATGATTATTTTGGAATGGAGGGGTACATTTGAATATACATTGTACACGAGTATATATTAAAAAATATGCAACTTACCTCAGTTCATGCATGGTTCCAGATATAATCTCCTTAGTTGCAAAAAAAAGTTAGATATGCCTATGAATATATATAGCATGTTCAAACTCACAACAAAGATTGATGCCCCCTTTTACATCTGATTTACAAATGCCATTATCTCGGGTTCAAATAGATGAATGCACTTCCTATGAATTCGAATCTTCAAAAACCCCTTTATGTTGAATTCGACATGTATTCTATTTCATAGCTAGCAATTTGGAATGTATCCATGCAAGTGACAAATGTATAAAGTGCTTCACACTAACAACATGGAGTACACTAATTAATGTTTATATATGAATTGCAAAAGCATCCATTGCCCGTATTTCAAACCGCTCTCACTCTATGGATCGATAATATGAAATAAACACATGGACATGCTAGAATTCAATAGAGTATGGGTGTCTGATAGACCGATTTTGTCCATACGCAATTTGCAAAATTCATGATCTCATCCAAAAATAATAATGCCATTTATATTTTAATTTAATGCGTAGAACTGCCTTTTACACGTAGATGCACTATGCCTCGGCCCGTTCTCACAAACGCGTTATATATCTCTCTATCTAACACATAAGTGCACACACTGTATATGCATCGGCATTTCTCTTTCACACATGCTCACAATCTCTCTCAGGGTGTCGGGGTGTCTCACGCACATGCTCTCTCTGTTTATCTCTCTCTCTCTCTTTCTGACTACTATGTACCACTCTTTTCACTAATCTCAGTTGGAAAACACTATTTCTCTCACATGCATATATACACACGCATGGTCTCTACTAGCCCTCTATACGCACATATATGTGCCCACGTGTCTCCCGCACGCACATTATCTTTAGGCCTCTCTCGCACACATTGCCCCCACCCCCCAGACACACCTCTCTCTTAGTGGTTGGCAGATATGATTTCATCATGTCATTCGGTAGGATATCCCTGGCTGTTAGGCTGGATGGTAATACGAGGCAAAGTTTTACCCTAGTTCGGATCGGACCCTTGCAGTTGAAGAAAGAGCCTACTCCTAGTACTGTATATTAGTGATAGGGGTGTGTACAAAGTACACGTGAATACCATGCATTGTGTGTGTGTATACTATCGACGAACTAGCCCCCAAGCTTGTATAACATACTGGGGGCCTAGGGTTACAAATCATATATAGTCGGCTTATCACCAGTGGGGATAGAGTCCTCCGCGACTCTGGTAGCTTCGTGTTGTACGCCGAGTCCTCCATATGGGTCTTCGTATAACACATCCCAATCTATATGTGGCGCAGGATGGAACCGACCCATGAGTCTTCATGTTGACCCACCACAACTAGAAATGATGCGCCCACCACACCACACACGCAATCGACCACTAAGAAAATAAGCATGTATAATAGTACAACGGTATATAGCTCACGATACGTCTCCATATTTTGTTGATGACAGTGACGGACTTTGCATTTGATGCGTGCTCCGTATTTTGTTGACGACACTTACGGTCATTGTATTTGAAGCGAAAGCACGATATGGTCACTGGACTTCAAAATAAGCTCATCACGGTCACCACATACATTTTGTCGTGCTAACCAACATGTGGTTGGATGGTTAGGAGGACAGTGGTTTCTCGAGCCCGGTGCTCGCATTTATCTTGTGTTAATTTCAGTATTTTCCGGCGATGTACGTTCAGTGGGAGGAGACGTTCCACTCGACTACGAGGCACCTATGGTAACTTCCTAAAATCTCAAGATCATATATGCTGGCCCACTCTCTCAAAGGTGCTCATAGGGGTAGGGTTCACGTGTGTGCGCTTATAGCGGTGAGTGCTTGCGCGTATATATGAGCCCTTGCGTCTGTACCGTGTTAAACAAATACATGTCATGATTATACGGTCACTGGCTCACCCGTACAACTCCGTATTTTGTTGATGAGACAATCAATTGACCAGTCAAACGTTCCACACGGCGCACATAGTGTTGCACCATCGGGGCGCGTAACTATGGGGCCCACCTGTCAGCCCGTATATGAAAGAAAGAAATGGTAGTTTGAGTCTGTACTGTGTTAATAAAATAGGAGTGTATTTTAGGGTGATCATACAGTCACTGGCTCACCATACAGCTCCGTAATTTGTTGATAACACTTTCAATTGACCAGTCAAACGGTCCACATTCAGCAGCGCACATTACCATAGGGCCCACCCGTCAGCGCGTATATGAAGGACAGAAATGGTAATAAATTAGTGGTCGGTGGGTATTCGAAGTCGTGAGACCTCTGGTTGGTAGTCGCCGGTGGTTGGGGGCGTTGATCGGGCGGTGGGGTGGGGATCACCGGAGAAAAAGCTCGGCGCGGGGGGGGGGGGGGGCTAGAGGGATGGCTGGTGCGGTGGCGGACCGGCGGTGGGGAGTGGTTTCGGGGAGGGCGGGGCCGCGTGGCGGCGCGGGCCGCGTGGCGGCGCGGGCCGCCCGCGGGCGGCGGGGGCTGGCGGTTCGGCCGATGGTGGCTGGTGGCTCAGGGGGGTGGAGTTTGATGATAAACTGGAGGCCCTTGATTTCGTATCCAACGGCTGGAAAATCTAATGACCAGAGATGAAAAAGTCAGTCGACTAACGTGTAGCCTCACCCCGCACGTGCACATGCACGCACGCAAGACACGCACTCATGCAGGCGTGCAACACTGACACGTACACATAACGTACACACGCATGCATGTTGGCGTGCAACACTGACACATACACATGCACTCATGAGCACACGCACGTACGCAACCATGCATGCAACACTGAAACGTACCCTTGCACGCACGTAACACTCCCACACCTGCATGTACACAACACACGACGCAAGACACACGCTCAACCTATACGTGCATGCACCCTTTGTTAAGGACATGGATTGTTACGGGTATTAATTAATCTTATCTAAGCAGAACATTGATGTTTGCAGCGGTCTTTATGAATCACAACGTATCGAACGGGCTATCAACATAGTTGGCTTATCTATATGAAAAAGATGATGTCACACTCAATGAACAATCATCGGTTTATGAAATGCCCGCTTCTGACCGCCCTGACCCACCAAAGGTTCCTGTGCTGTGCGCTGCCTGCGTTGGGTCACTGACATGCAGGCCATGTACCCAAAGGGCCCACACGTTAGTGGAAGAACGGCGCGATGTCCTAGGTCAGAGTCGAGGGCGCCACTCGCTGCACGCCCGGCTGGACACGCCTTCTTGCCGCATTCAAACGCCTCCATGAAACCCACCCGTGTGGAAGCCGAGAAACCCACTCTGGACGCACGTCCATTCATGACCGGGCCGGCATTAAACGCAATGCCGGCCAAGCTCCTCCCATCTGCTGTCTATTTAATCTCCTATTTAAATGAGGCCAAACGTCGGCCAAGAATTGCACACCTCCGCCGCTCCCCTATCTCCTCCACCATTTTGTCCACTCTTACAATGGCTTACGAAGAGTAGTTATTCCACATCCAAGCCGGCTGGGTAGCCCGCCGGACACGAGCTATGCAGCTCGCTGATCCACCTACCTTCCCTCGCCCGATGGAGCCAGTTGCCGCCCCAAGCCAGCGCGCGGTTCAGCAACTCGCCGCTCTAGGACAGCTCGACGAGGAGCGGCGCACGGGCAACGTTGCTGCTGTCCACGTCGCCACCTCGTACCGCGTCTCCCGTTTCTGTGGCTGAGACTCCCATGCCGGCGGCCGCGCCATGCAAGCAGTGACAGAAGCCAGGTGCACACAGAGCGACGAGTCGGTGGCCAGCGCCTCCGCGTCCGCCGCCATCATCAAGGAGAAGTAGAACACGGGAGGCCGCCGCCGCTTGGGTCCCATGGAGGCCACCGCGGAGGTGACGCCGGTGTACACAACAGGTGTCTTGCCGGATCCTTTTGTTGCGAGGACCTTCGTCGACCCCGCATGGGCTCCACAGAAGAGGGGAATGTTAGGATGAACTCGAGCCGGTGCTGGCCATGGCGAAGTAGTGGCTGGTGATGAACTCGAACCGGTGCCGGCCACCATCATCTTCGGCACCAGCCAATGATATCAGTTGGGCAGTGGGGAAGCGAGCCGTCCTTTGCGCTGAAGCGTATACCTCTGGGGCTCCCGCCAGTCCGGTGATCATGATGCCGGACATGAGGAACACAAATCAATCGGCGGACGACCATTTAGGCTAGGTATTATATACCTGTGCTGTCCAGAACTAGCACCGTGTAGTTCATTTGAATGTAATGAAATTCGTCATGTTTGTATGAAAATCCGGTATTTTATATGATTTCCCTTGTTGTTTATATGAAATATCAGTTTGTCTACGTGTTTGCGTGAATTTCGTCCGGTTGGTTGAGTTGCTGTCATAATGTGTGTGGCTACGGTTGGATGGCGTAATTTGCGGGTCGCCGGTCGGTCTGCGGGCGGCTCAGGCGGCATTGTGGGACAAAAAAAACACAGCTCGTGCGAGCTCATCTCCAACGTGCGCGCTGGAGGATGCATGACAACATGAGCACCCGAGCCATGCCTCGTTCATAGGTGGCAAAGGCACCGGTGGACAAAAGGGTCGCCAATATTTTGGCTACCCCGGGCAAGATCCAAACAGCCCCTCCCAACAGATTCAAATCCCTCGTTCACCATGGAATTTTGCCATGTGTTGTTTTCATGGACTAGCAAGATGCCCGTGCATTGCACGGAACATCAAGATGCATTTTTTACAAACTCCCGCATTCATGCAAGTGATAATTAATGTCCTCCTTTGCTAGTACCACGAGGCAAACACCATTAATATTCCATCGATTAGTGTTAGTGGCCTTGTATATCTGCAAATTGTAATTCTGATAGTGGCCCCTTGTATATAAAAATGGAGGGAGAAAGATGAGAGATAAGGTGAGGAGGAGTGGGCGTGGTGGTGACTGGAGTACTTTTGATGTGTCCCGTCAACTCGCAAAACGAGGAGAAGCTTGCTTAGTACGCTGTCTCCCCCGCCCACGGGCGCGGTGGCTCGTAGGATGAGGTGAAGCTTGCTTACAAGTAGTAGTAGTACTCCTACTACTGTATGCCTTATGACCGCTCCCTCGCTCACGAGCGCGGTGGCTCGCAGCATGAGGAGAAAATTTTACTACTCCCTCGTACCTTAGTTAGTACTCCCTCCATTTACTTATACAAGGCCACTATAAAAAAAATACATTTTGCATCTATACAAGGCCACAAATAGTAATCGAGACAAAAGTTACTACTCCCTCCTTTCTAGTTTATGGCTCAAATTCAATATCTCTCCAACCAAGGTAGACGGTGAGTGGTCGAATTAATTTCGTAGTTTGCACAAGTAATTAGTACACTCGTTTTTCTCAAGAAGTTATGTTTATCGAGGCATTAATTAGAACGAATGCATGCATGACCACTAAATTTCCATGAACTTCTACATGCATTGGTTAGTTTCCTCTTGACACTGCTTGCGTCGGGTGATCTAACGCACCTCGAAATCCAACATGTAATGGTACTACTACTAGTAGTAGAATTGAGACTTATCAAACGGAAAAACGAATGTTTTTTAGATGAGCCCTATAAACCCTAGTGGGTACGTACTCCGTAAAAACAGATTTTTCCAAAACTAAGTCGCTCCCTTTCATGAATTCTGTAGTATACTCCTCTGTCGACGCTCCCTTTCATGAATTCTGTACTTCCTGTCGCCGACATGTGGGACATATAGCAACCGGGTCAACGTGTCAAGCACCAAATAATAGTGCAGAACAGCAGGGGGGACGCACCCCACTCGTACCGGCCCAGTAGTAGTAATGAGCAATGAGACGTCAAATCACAATGTCGCACCTTCCCAGACGGACGAAGCAACCATTATTTCACACTTCGGTTCGCCATCATCTCAAACCACGTATTATTGCTTCTGCCTCAAGAGGGACACGTGCATCACCTTGGTACATCATGACACGTGGGACCGCATGACAGGCCATGCTCCCCCGCTGATCGCTCGGTAAAATCACCTCATTTTTACTATACTTCCACCGTATCGGTTTACTACATGGCATGCACGTCGTTCTAGGTTGAGAATTTAACTGGCTATATATGTGATGAACAGTACTCTAGCCTTTTAAAAAATGTATACTTTTAAAAAATGAGGTTTCTCCAATTTACAGTACGAAGGATGAACCATGGCTCCTGCCAGGGTCAGCATTGAAGGCTGACGAGAGGGCAACAACCAATTCTTCTGGAGGTCAAAGGGGTTGCCTACAATGAGGCCTATCCGACCCAGGACTTCTTTGTCATTCGTAAAGTCTACAGTAACGAATTTGACTAGGTTGCTCTCAAGGAAGTTCTTAAAATCCAGGCATTCAACATAGGCATGGCATATGTGGTATACCAAGCATAAGTCATGCACGCAAACCTGGATCACGGCGGGCTTCTTCCTCTCTTCGTCCTTTAGATCCTTCTCTCGTCCCAGGACTGTGGTGTACTCAACTCTGTCACGCCCAATATGCGATACTATCCTAAAGAGACTCGAAGGTCCCACCAAGGATAGAACCGCATATTGAAACGCTTTTGCAAGGTGGATATCATTACATCAACATTACATAAAAGGTGGGGATACATACAAGAGGCATACAATGCCACACGAATACAACATCACAATACATAAGAGCATCATCCGACTACAGATGAAACACAAACAGAAACTCAAACGACATCCACCCTGCTAGCCCAGGCTGCCAACCTGGAACCTATCCCCTGATCGAAGAAGAAGCAGAAGAAGAACTCCAAAACAATCAAACATCGCTCTTGCGTCATGATCATCACATAACATGTACCTGCAACTGTTGTTGTAGTAATCTGTGAGCCACGAGGACTCAGCAATCCCATTACCATGGGTATCAAGACTAGCAAAGCTTAATGGGAAAGGAAGGGGTAAAGTGGTGAGGTTGCAGCAGCGACCAAGCATATATGGTGGCTAACATACGCAAATAAGAGTGAGAAGAGAGCAAATGGAACGGTCGTGAAGCTAGCAATGATCAAGATGTGATCCTAAACTCCTACTTACGTCAAACATAACCCAAAACCGTGTTCACTTCCCGGACTCCGCCGAAAAGAGACCATCACGGCTACACACGCAGTTGATGCGTTTTAATTTGGATCAGGTGTCAAGTTATCTACAATCGGACATTAACAAATTCCCATCTGCCCATAACCGCGGGCACGGCTTTTAAAAGATTATACCCTGCAGGGGTGTCCCAATTTAGCCCATGATAAGCTCTTGCGATCAACGAAGGATATACCTTCTCCCAAGAAGACCCGATCAGACTCGGAATCCCGGTTTACAAGACATTTCAACAATGGTAAAACAAGACCAGCAAAGCCGCCCGATGTGCCGACAATCCCGATAGGAGCTGCACATATCTCGTTCTCAGGGCAACACCGGATAAGTCAAGCTGCGAGTAAAACCAGACCTCGAGTTTCCCCGAGGGGGCCCTGCAGGCTGCTCGATTCGGACCAGCACTTAGAGAAGCACTGGCTTGGGGGGGCTAAAATAAAGATGACCCTCGAGAGAGCGACTCCCAAGGGAAAAGTATAGGTGGTGGTGAGGCAAATGGTAAAACCAAGGTCGGGCCTTGCTGGAGGAGTTTTATTCAAAGCAAACTGTCAAGGGGGTCCCATAAATCACCCAACCGCGTAAGGAACGCAAAATGCGGGAATATAACACCGGTATGACGGAAACTAGGGCGGCAAGAGTGGAACAAAACATCAGGCATAAGGCCGATTCTTCCACTCTTTACCAAGTATATAGATGCATTAATAATATAAGAGATATTGTGATATCCCAACCAAAATCCTGTCCACCATGGAGCAATCTTCAACTTCACCTGCAACTAGCAACGCTATAAGAGGGGCTGAGCAAAAGCGGTAACATAGCCAAGCAATGGTTTGCGAGGGAGGGTGAAAAAGGTTAGAGGCTGGCATGGCAATTTGGGAGGCTTGAAGAGCAAAAGATAGGTAGCACAGCATAGCGATAGAACGAAGCAACTAGCATAGCAATGATAGTAATGAGATCCAAGGTGACGGTTATCTTGCCTGAAATCCCGTTAGGAAGAAGAATGAGTCCTTGAAGAAGATGAAGCCACGAAGACGAACCAAGCGTAGATGAACGAATCCTCACGATCGCAACGAAACGGGAACTATCGAGAAGAAGCACACAACATAGTAAACACACCACACATAGACAAGACATGATGCACAACAAGCATGATGCAAGACAAGACTACATGAAGCTACTCATGGCAAGAGATGATGCAAACAAGAGCAACACATCAAGGCAAGTTTAAATGAGGCCGGGAACAACATATAACAATTTCGGTAAGTCCTCATATGCAAGTTTCGAAATTGGTCCAGATCTGAATAAACCTTATGTTAAAGTTGTTAAACAGCAAGTTAAGATGCACCAAGATGATCTACATGAGATTCTAGTCAAGTTACATATAAAGTCCATTTAATTCGGAGCTACCGCCTAGAAGATATGAGCAAAACAAGTTAAACATGGCATTGATGCAAAATGCATACAAACATCAAGCAAACACCTCAAAACAAGGATGCAACATGATAATATGAAGCTACATGCAAAATCAAGCAAGTTTCATATAGAGCACACTCAAAACGGAGCAACGGTTCAACACATACACTCTATACAAGTCATAACAACAATCTGTCCAAAACAGCAACTAGGCATCTTGCAAGCATCAAAACAACATGCTACATTATCCTAAGATGATAACAAAAGGCATGGATATGATGTACAGGTAAAGCATAACAAAACTTGAACACTGAGCTATCTCCGGAAATCACTAGAACATGCTCAAACACACATGGCAAGATTGCAAATAATAACAGTTTCAGGCTTAGCAGAAATAACATCAGGTTGCAATGTTTAGAGCTATCAAACAACATGTTACAGGAACTTATCATGGCAAACAAAGGCATGGAATGATACTACTAAATGCATAGAACAAAAGTCCTTTACTGACCATGAGCCAAAAAGGATCAGAAGATATGATGGCACCCATGCAAACATGGCAAGTTATATGACAGATTCATACATGGCAGGAACAACAATAAGTAGTCATGTTGGTGAGCTTATACCACTCACCACAGAGAAACACATGGCATTACAAGGCAACCAACAGTAAGAAGACATGCTTATGAAGCTAAGCATGGTAAGAACAAGTTCATAGGGTGCATGGATCACTAGCAAAACACATGGCACAAACTGAACTTAATGTTAATAGGTTGACAGCAACATTATTTAGCAAATTGAGAGCAAGATTACAATAAGCTACAGCAGGCTATAAATGCAACCAGGGGCTTGAATGGATAGATCAGGACATGTATCACAAAACATCCTTAATGAACATCTCAAGCTTATGCATAGAATGACTTGTAGCAGCAGGTTTACATTAGTATGCAGCAAGTTATAATGCGATGAACAAGGCAAAAATAATGCAAAAGTTTTAGGGATAGCCGATTTTCATTAAAAAAACTGGACGAGCGTCAAATAGTAACATGCGCGCAGGGCGGGATTTAGGTGGCTCACCACTGGGCTTGGCCCAGGTCTGGGGAGAGGGTTGGCAGGCCGGGGCGCTGGACCGGCGGCCTGGCGCTGCGGGGCCGGGGCCCACGTGGCCCAGGCGGGCGAGGGAGAGCGCCCTACTCGATCCCGACGAGCAGGAGGCCGGCGGCGGCGATGGAGCACCTCCGATGGAGCTCCGGCGAGGCTCGAGATGGTGGCGGAGGGGTGGATCCGGCAAGGGCGGGGCCGGCACAGGCTATGGCGGCGCTGCGACAGCAAGTACCTCCGGCAGTGGTGGTGGTGACCTACGGGAGGAAGGGGCCGGATGGGATGAGAGAGCGGGGGAAGATGGGGAGGAATGGGAGGAGGATAGCAAGGCACTGGCCTGGGGTCGAGCTCCAGGCGAGGCGCGGGCAGCGAGACGCGCCGGCAGCGTGGCGACGGGACGCCGACGGCGGGGACGGGACTCGGCGGCGGCGGACAATGGAGGCGCGGGACCGGCTTGGCGGGGCAGCACCTGGGCGCGGCTAGGAGGCGCGCGGGCTGGCGGGGCCCGTTTCGGCCCGACAACGGGCTGGATCTGGGCCTTGGAGGGTTGCCGGCGGAGGGAGGAGGCCGGGGCGACGTGGCACATGGGGGTTGGCTGGAGGCAGCGCTCGGGGACAGGTGGCCCGCTGGGATTCGCCGTGGCGCGTGGCGGCGGCGGCGACAAGTGGCGGGCGTGGACTAGCGGCGCTGAAAGCGAGGAGACAGGGGGAGGTGGCGGCTGCGGGAGGTTAGGGGAGGCTAGGGGCTAGGGTTGTCCAAAATAGGAAGGAGGGGTGTTTATATAGGGTAAGTGCTAGGGTTAAGGGGCTTTAGGGGAGTTTTCGGACCCCCGGATCGCGATCGAGCGGCTCCGGCCAGAGGAGGAGCTAGGTGGGCTGCGGTGGGCTGTGCTAGAAAGGCCAAGGGCTGCGGGATTGAAGAGAGAGAGGCCCGGTGGCAGTTTCCGGAGTCTGAAAACGTTCGGCGTTTGACCGGCAACGATGCCGCTATAAGATTAACGGTCGGGCTAGCAAACGAGCTCCGAATGCGACGAAACTTGACAGGCGCTCTGTCTACACTATAATAAGACTGCAAGCCACGTTACATCCCAATCCGTGAACATTTTTATGCCACTTATAAAGTAATATATCGGAGGTGCCGCGGGCGCGTGCGAGTGTGTCTGGACTCTGTTCGGACAACGGAGAGAACCGGTGGAACCCGAATGGATGCAAGTTTTGAAAAACATGCAGATGAAATGCAGGTGATGACATGGCAAAATGCAACATGCAAGCAAATGACATGGCAATGATGGCTAATAACTGGCAGACACCTCGCGCATCGAATCCGGGGCGTTACAACACTCCTCCACTAACAAGAGATCTCGTCCCGAGATCTTAGGACCGAGACGGAAGGGAAAAGGGATGAGGTGAAACAAGAACTCAAGAGAATAAGAAAAGAATCAAGAGCACTCAAGAAGAAGAGAGGAACAACGAGAATGACGAGAATCGAAAGCTCACGGAATCAGGTAGACTATGAAACCACTCCGGTTAGAACGAGATAAGAAACGAATAAGACTGAAAGGATTTAGGCAGCACTTCGACTGAAAATGGAAGGAATAGAACATGAACTTCTCAAGATGGGATGGCACTTGGTGAAGACATGACACAAAACCTCCGGAAAGAATTGAAAGAGTTGAATGAAAAGAACGGAGAAGAATACGGAGAATTAATTGCACTTCAAGATGCAAGAACAAAAGATACTAGAACTCCTTGAACAAGAATCTTGATGAACCCTTAAAGAATGAATTAAGCCATGAATAACCACCATGAAGAACTCCGTTGCCAAAAGGATGGTGAGATAGAATGAAGGATGAAAGAATAAGATTAAAGCTTGCGATGATTTAGATGAAGGTTCCGATGAAATGGCCTAGGGAAATGAACTCTAGGAAAAGAAAAGATGTAAACAATTGGAACTAGAATTTATTCATCATGAACAAACTCTGAAGAAAAGGATTAATCACTTGGATGAAATAAGAATAAGATTTATTGTATGCTTATCCTTCATCAAATTAAATTGATGACAAACAAAGGATTTTGCATACTACTTATTCTTCTTGAAAAGGATTAAGGGGAATATGGCGCAAAAACTTGAGAAAGTCTTCATGAACCACCGGTAGGATTCGAAAGAACGAATGGATTAAAATGATAATCAAAGAAAAAGAATCTTGAACGAATCACCGTAAGAATTCGAAAATGACTGATGAAAGAGAATGAATCACCGGGAAGAATTAAAAGAACCAATATGCTTGAGGGGGATTTAGATGCAAGAGAACGGGAAGAACTCGAGCTGATTAACGAGCATTTGAACAAAGCACCGGGATAATTGGATAACGGTAGCTGAAATGTGAGGACGAAGAATTCTTCTGGAATGATGGCCTCCGGATGATCGAGACAGAAAAAACAACTCCTGAAATACTCCGGATGGATGAAAAGAATTGTAAGAATGGAAACAATTTGATAGGATAACGTCAAGCTAGCACCACGAATCTTCGAGAGAACAAGCAAGATTTAGAGGAAAAACTCTTCTTCGGTCTTCAAATGACGACGAGAAACACCACTAAAATTACTGAGATACTCCGGAAGAATGAAAAGCAAAGAGGTTGAGCCAATAATGAAATGTTTTGAAATCGATCTTGACAAGGCATGTGACTGATGGAATCCATTCTTACGTCACACTTGAAAAGAATTTGAGAATGGCTCCAGAATAATTAGAAGAGTCAGGTAAGATCCTAGGAAAATACCTGTGGGTTAGGGCCCACTAAAATAAAACACCGTTGGAAAGGATTGTTGAACGATAGATGAAGCACCGGAACAATTGAAATATTTGAATGAGGTGACAACCTCGAATTAATTGGAACCCAGAAGAATCTCCTGAGATGTCTTGCACACTCTGGAAGGATAAACTGGCGAGAGGCGAACGAGCAAGGAAAACACTTGATCCAAGGAAAAGAATATGATCAACCCGAAAACTTGAATTGAGTCCACCAGAAAAGAGATGGAGAATGCCGCACAAAACAAGAATACACCGGTTGAAACAATTGACGAAAGACTGAAGAGGCTCCACACGAAAGAAAATTGATGGTCGAATGAGACTCAAATTCCGAGAAGAAAAAGGGTGGGAGGGCGGGAAAAACAAAGGTACCTGGAGAGGAGAATCGACGAATAACTTGAAGAGAAAACACCGGTTGAAATCATTGAGGAAAGAAAGCAAAGGCTTCGCACGAGTAGGATGGATACTCGATTACGGACTCCAGTTCCGAGAAGAAGAAGGGTGGGCGGTTGGGAAAATAAGACAACTGAGGATTGAACTTGCAAAGATGAAGAGGCTCGAGTCAACTTGACGAGAAATGCACCGGATGAAAAGAGAAGAGAACCAACTACCGGAAAAAACCAACTACGTGAACCTAAAGAAAAATTTGAAGGGGAAGAGGAGTAAATCAAAACACCTACGTCAAGATTCCTTACCAAAACGACGAAGGGGCTGAGGAGTAAAAAGAATTCCTACTCTCCGATATAACTAGACTCCGAAAACAGTTTTCTTCTAGACTCGACAACAACCAAACTACACGATCAATCAAGGGGACTCCTAGGGTCGGTCGAGGCTCTGATACCAACTTGTCACACCCAATATGCGATACTATCCTAAAGAGACTCGAATGTCCCACCAAGGATAGAACCGCATATTGAAACGCTTTTGCAAGGTGGATATCATTACATCAACATTACATAAAAGATGGGGATACATACAAGAGGCATACAATGCCACACGAATACAACATCACAATACATAAGAGCATCATCCGACTACAGATGAAACACAAACAGAAACTCAAACGACATCCACCCTGCTACCCCAGGCTGCCGACCTGGAACCTATCCCTTGATCGAAGAAGAAGCAGAAGAAGAACTCCAAAACAAGCAAACATCGCTCTCGCGTCATGATCATCGCATAACCTGTACCTACAACTGTTGTTGTAGTAATCAGTGAGCCACGAGGACTCAGCAATCCCATTACCATGGGTATCAAGACTAGCAAAGCTTAATGGGAAAAGAAGGGGTAAAGTGGTGAGGTTACAACAGCGACTAAGCATATATGGTGGCTGACATACGCAAATAAGAGCGAGAAGAGAGCAAATGGAACGGTCGTGAAGCTAGCAATGATCAAGAGGTGATCCTGAACTCCTACTTACGTCAAACATAACCCAAAACCATGTTCACTTCCCGGACTCCGCCGAAAAGAGACCATCACGGCTACACACGCGGTTGATGCATTTTAATTCGGACCAGGTGTCAAGTTATCTACAACCGGACATTAACAAATTCCCATCTGCCCATAACCGTGGGCATGGCTTTCGAAAGATTATACCCTGCAGGGGTGTCCCAATTTAGCCCATGATAAGCTCTCGCGATCAACGATGGATATACCTTCTCCCAAGAAGACCCGATCAGACTCGGAATCCCAGTTTACAAGACATTTCGACAATGGTAAAACAAGACCAGCAAAGCTGCCTGATGCGCCGACAATCCCGATAGGAGCTGCACATATCTCGTTCTCAGGGCAACACCGGATAAGTCAAGCTATGAGTAAAACCAGACCTCGAGTTTCCCCGAGGGGGCCCCGCAGGCTGCTCAGTTTGGACCAGCACTTAGAGAAGCACTGGCCCGGGGGGGCTAAAATAAAGATGACCCTCGAGAGAGCGACTCCCAAGGGAAAAGTATAGGTGGTGGTGAGGCAAATGGTAAAACCAAGGTTGGGCCTTGCTGGAGGAGTTTTATTCAAAGCGAACTGTCAAGGGGGTCCCATAAATCACCCAACCGCGTAAGGAACGCAAAATCCGGGAATATAACACCGGTATGACGGAAACTAGGGCGGCAAGAGTGGAACAAAACACCAGGCATAAGGCCGAGTCTTCCACCCTTTACCAAGTATATAGATGCATTAATAATATAAGAGATATTGTGATATCCCAACCAAAATCCTGTCCACCATGGAGCAATCTTCAACTTCACCTGCAACTAGCAACGCTATAAGAGGGGCTGAGCAAAAGCGATAACATTGCCAAGCAATGGTTTGCGAGGGAGGGTGAAAAAGGTTAGAGGCTGACATGGCAATTTAGGAGGCTTGAAGAGCAAAAGATAGGTAGCACAACATAGCGATAGAACGAAGCAACTAGCATAGCAATGATAATAATGAGATCCAAGGTGACGGTCATCTTGCCTGAAATCACGCTAGGAATAAGAACGAGTCCTTGAAGAAGATGAAGCCACGAAGACAAACCAAGCGTAGACGAACGAATCCTCACGATCGCAACGAAACGGGAACTATCGAGAAGAAGCACACAACATAGTAAACACACCACACATAGACAAGACATGATGCACAACAAGCATGGCAAGAGATGATGCAAACAAGAGCAACACATCAAGGCAAGTTTCAATGAGGCCGGGGACAACATATAACAATTTCGGTAAGTCCTCATATGCAAGTTTCTAAATTGGTCCAGATCTGAATAAACCTTATGTTCAAGTTGTTAAACAGCAAGTTAAGATGCACCAAGATGATCTACATGAGATTCTAGTCAAGTTACATATAAAGTTCATTCAATTCGGAGCTACGGCCTAGAAGATATGAGCAAAACAAGTTAAACATGGCATTGATGCAAAATGCATACAAACATCAAGCAAACACCTCAAAACAAGGATGCAACATGATAATATGAAGCTACATGCAAAATCAAGCAAGTTTCATATAGAGCACACTCAAAACGGAGCAACGGTTCAACACATACACTCTATACAAGTCATAACAACAATCTGTCCAAAACAGCAACTAGGCATCTTGCAAGCATCAAAACAACATTCTACAGCATCCTAACATGATAACAAAAGGCATGGATATGATGTACAGGTAAAGCATAACAAAACATGAACACTGAGCTATATCCAGAAATCACTAGAACATGCTCAAACACACATGGCAAGATTGCAAATAATAAGAGTTTCAGGCTTAGCAGAAATAACATCAGGTTGCAATGTTTAGAGCTATCAAACAACATGTTACAGCAACTTCTTGTGTCAAACAAAGGCATGGCATAATACTAATAAATGCATAGAACAAAAGTCCTTTACTGACCATGAGCCAAAAAGGATCAGAAGATATGATGGCACCCATGCAAACATGGCAAGTTATATGACAAATTCATACATGGCAGGAACAACAATAAGTAGTCATGTTGGTGAGCTTATACCACTCACCACAGAGCAACACATGGCATGACAAGGAGACCAATAGTAAGAAGACATGCTTATGAAGCTAAGCATGGCAAGAACAAGTTCATAGGGTGCATGGAGCACTAGAAAAACACATGGCACAAACTGAACTTAATGTTAACAGGTTGATAGCAACATTATTTAGCAAATTGAGAGCAAGATTACAATAAGCTACATCAGGCTATAATTGCAACCAGGGGCTTGAATGGATAGATCATGACATGTATAACAAAACATCCTTAGTGAACATCTCCAGATTATGCATAGAATGACTTGTAGCAGCAGGTTTACATAGCATCACAAAATAACAGATTCAGCCTAGCAAAACAGCAACAGCAAGTACCCTACTTAACAAGCATGATGCACTCACTACACAACTCACAAAAATACATGAATGACACCCCTGTAAAGATCGCATGACATAGTTCAAAACACATGTGGAGCTCATGCTCATAGAATGCCTACATCAAATGCAACAAAAATGACATCATCAAGTTCTGTTAATAGACAGCAGACAACATTATATTGCACTTTTGTGACAATGATTCAGGCATCAAGATGAACTCAAATGAACATGGTGCAATGGAATGAAATGTAAAGCATCTCTCAATGAACATTTTGATATATCATGCGCATGAAACGGAGCAGTATGCAACAAGTTATGATGCGATGAACATGGCAAAAATAATGCAAAAGTTTTAGGGACTTAGCCGATTTTCATAAAAAAACAGGATGAGCGTCAAATAGTAACATGCGCGCAGGGCGGGATTTAGGCGGCTCACCACTGGGCTTGGCCCAGGTCGAGGGAGAGGGTTGGCAGGCCGGGGCGCTGGGCCGGCGGCCTGGCGCTGCTGGGCCGGGGCCCACGTCGCCCAGTCGGGCGAGGGAGAGCGCCCTGCTCGATCCCGACGAGCAGGAGGCCGGCGGCGGCGATGGAGCACCTCCGATGGAGCTTCGGCGAGGCTCAAGACGGTGGCGGCAGGGCGGATCCGGCAAGGGCGGGGCCGGCAGAGGCCATGGCGGCGCTGCAGCAGCAAGTACCTTCGGCGGTGTTGGTGGTGACCTGCGGGAGGAAGGGGCCGGACGGGATGAGAGAGCGGGGGAAGATGGGGAGGAACGGGAGGAGGACGGCGAGGCACTGGCCTGGGGTCGAGCTCTAGGCGAGGCGCGGGCGGTGAGATGCGCCGGCGGCGTGGCGACGGGACGCCAGCGGCGGGGACGGGACTCGGCGGCGGCGGACGATGGAGGCGCGGGACCGGCGCAGCTGGGAGGCGCGCAGGCTAGCGGGGCCCGTTTCGGCCCGGCGACGGGCCGGATCTGGGCCCTGGAGGGCTGGCGGCGGAGGGAGGAGGCCGGGGCAACGTGGCACATGGGGGTTTGCTGGAGGCAGCGCTCGGGGACAGGTGGCACGCTGGAATTCGTCGTGGTGCGTGGCGGCGGCGGCGACAAGTGGCGGGCGCGGACTAGCGGCGCTGAAAGCGAGGAGACAGGGGGAGGTGGCGGCTGCGGGAGGTTAGGGGAGGCTAGGGGCTAGGGTTGTCCAAAATAGGAAGGAGGGGTGTTTATATAGGGTAAGTGCTAGGGTTAAGGGCCTTTAGGGGGGTTTTCGGACCCCCGGATCACGATCGAGCGGCTCCGGACAGAGGGGGAGCTAGGTGGGCTGCGGTGGGCAGTGCTAGAAAGGCCAAGGGCTGCGGGATAGAAGAGAGAGAGGCCCGGTGGCAGTTTCCAGAGTCCGAAAACATCCGACGTTTGACCGGCAACGATGTCGCTATAAGATTAACGGTTGGGCTAGCAAACGAGCTCCGAATGCGACGAAACTTGACAGGCGCTCTGTCCACAATATAATAAGACCGCAAGCCAAGTTACATCCCAATCCAAGAACATTTTTATGCCACTTATAAAATAATATATCGGAGGTGCCGCGGGCGCGTGCGAGTGTGTCTGGACTCCGTTCGGACAATGGAGAGAACCGATGGAACCCGAATGGATGCAAGTTTTGAAAAACATGCAGATGAAATGCAGGTGATGACATGGCAAAATGCAACACGCAAGCAAATGACATGGCAACAACGGCTAATAATTGGCAGACACCTGGCGCATCAAATCCGGGGCGTTACAACATCTAGCCCAGCGACCCACTCATCATCTAAGTTTTCGACATGCGTCTGAAGCGAGAAAGGCATCCTTTCACCGTCGCGGAAGAACGGGTGTAGATGATGTCGAACTCATCGCCGGTGATGGTTCTAACCTTGTACTCACCGCCGATCGTGGAGATTTGGGACGCCATGGATTTGGGAGGAGGGTTAGGATTAGTGGAACTGCCATAATGTGAAAGGAAGGGACGACTAGGAGCAAACTGCCGTAGTATTAAAGGATGTGCGGGGACGGAGCAAACTGCCAGCATGTGAACGGCAGGGTAGTGGCTTTCCATTCTCCCATGATACAGACTTCCGAGAGCCCTTGGATCTGAGATCGAATGGTTGCATGGCATGATTCTAGACCTATGGGGGAATATCCTATCCTGGAGGGTTATTCTGCAAATTTTCAGCAACTTAGCATGCGACCGTTTGATCTCAGATCCAAGGGCTGCTAGCAGCCCGCATCATGGTCGCGCATACCACGACCGTCGCGTCGCTCGCGTGGTCGCGCCCTTGGATATTTAACATGGTGCGTTAGCTATCTGATGTTGGCATGTCATACATAGTCATCACTTAGTCACTCATACTACAACAAGGTTAGCTATAAGGTTGCCAAGGAGTGACCTCTTTCAATGAAATGGTGTGCTTATTAGTTTTTTGTTGCTAAGTTTGCTTCATTTAATTAGCTATAGACTCAAAATTGTCTTTTCACCTAGGTACACGCGCTTAGCACCGTTTCTTCCTTGGGTCACCAAACTAGTCTCTCTCTTCTTGATTAACTTGCCACATCAGACTTTATGCCTATGTGGCAAGCTTAGCACCTATAGGAGCAAGTAAGTACAATAGTGCGCTTTACATGGCATTTTTGCATATGTGGAGGAAAGAGAGGCAAGGAAAAAGTGGAGAAGTGGGCTCTCATGCAAGAGCCAACCTCTACTACATGGTGGAGCATTGGGAGAGGCACCTGTATGGAGGTGGATAGGAATCGGGAGACTCACGCCGGTCATAGCGCCGCAGTTAAAATGATAATGGCAAGTCAAATCACGGGGCCCCACCTGTCCAGCAGTAACTCGCTGTCAAATCACACAGCCCTACGTTTGCAGCAGCCTACTCCCTCGTCTTCTCGCGTCTCTGTCGAACCGACTAGGCGGAACTGCCCCGCTTACCGCGCAGGAAAAGCCCCGCCCTCGACTTTTAAATACAATTACATCCACTTAAGAATCCAATGATATACTTTTTGTGACATAGTAACTCATATTTAGTTATTCAAATGCATGACCTAGAACTACGTGCAACCCCTATAAACTGAGGCGCCTAAAAATAAAAAACCGAGACGGAGAGGGTGGTTCAACACGTATATTTTTAGATCAATATAGTCGGGATTCACTAAGGAGCAAAACCAAGTGGTAGGTTGCTCCTGCCGTGTTGGCGTAGCAACTCAAGTAGGGTCAGCCCACACACGAAATGGCGACACACTTAACAGGACCCCTTTGGCCGACATGTGGCTCATCCACTGTCTTGTTCCACATGCGATGCACCAAATTACAGTTCGGAGCAGCGGTTGGAATTGGAGGCACCCCGGTCGTAGAGCTGCAGCAGTAGAAAATGAGCGATGAGGGGTCAAATCACAAAGCCCCACCTTTCCCGCATTAAGCTGGATGGACGAAGCAACCATCATTTCCCTCTAGGGCGCAAGAGCATAAAGAAAAGAGAAAACAATGATGCGTGCGGCAGCTACCTAGGGCACCCTAGGGTAGGGGTCTCCAGTACATATCCTTTTTTTTGAAAGCGCCTCCACTACAAATCGGCTTCTCCCTCGTCCTCTTGAAGAAAACTGATGATGAGTGCGGCGGTAGGGTTCGTAGGAGTACTACAGCGTGCGGGGCCACGTCGTAGTAAATGGGTTCGAGTTGACGCCTTAAATATGTGTGGGCCGCTTGGTTTTACGGGAACGAGGCAGCATTTTGGGTTCGGGGACCAGTGGAGATATAGTACGTACAAAAAATTGTGGATGTAGGTTCGACCGAAAGGCAATGATGCATGGGCCCTGCATTTTGATATACCCGAGGCCGCGTGAAATTTTCTACTCTACTCAAAACTAGTAACACTACTAGGAAAAGGGCTATAGATAGGATTGATTCTAATGGCGCACCGTGGAAGTAGTGCACCACTACTATATACTAATGGCGCACCTGTTTGTGATACGCCATTAGTGTGGAAGACACTAATGGCGCACCATAAACAGGGTGCGCCACTAGTATGAATTATTTTTTTTCCATTTTCCCATACATACTAATGGCGCATCGGGTCCATAATGCGCCATTACTATCTATAACTACTAATGGCGCACCAAGCAGGCAGTGCGCCATTACTGTAAATTTTGTTTTATTCTTTTTTTTGCAAAACTACTAATGGCGCATCGTGGCACAGTGCGCCATTACTAGTTTAAACTAGTAATGGCGCACTCAGAGGAGATGCGCCATTAGTATATATACTTATTATTTTTACTTTTTTGCAAAACTACTAATGGCGCACCGTAGGCTGATGCGCCATTAGTAACCAGGGTTACTAATGGCGCATTTTCCTACGGTGCGCCATTAGTAACCTGGGACCAACAAGATATTTTGGACAGCCCACACCTACCCACTCACTTTCCCCACTTCATTCCATCCACCTCCTTCTCCAAGCTTTCGGCCATCTCCTCCTCCTCACCTCATTTCCACCATAGATTCAACAAAATTAAGTCGTGAAATTACCTTTTTTTGATAGGTAAGTAAGGGAAAGCTATCTTCATGATATAGATCTACTTTTTTTTCTCCCTAGCTCGCTCCAACAACGTGCACATGCACTTTTTGTGGCCTAGCTAGATCTATGTATGTTTGTGGTGTTGCATGTGTTTGTGGTGTTGCATATATGTTTGTGTTTTGAAGGTACCGGTATTTGAAATATGCGATAGTTGCCAATATTTTGCCGGAATGTTTTGATTCATTTCCGTTTCGGCGAGAATTTTGGCACTATGCATTCTTTTTGGTCCTATTTTTAGGGAAGGTCATGCCAAATTTTTTCTTGGTTCTAACATATCGTTTTGCTCTACCCCGCAGGCGACCATGGTCCGCACGATGACTGAAGGCATCGTGAATAGGTTTTTGAGCTCCGCGAAGGCCGAGATGCTTCAAAAGAACGAGATGGAGATAAGATGTCCATGTCGAAGATGCAAGCTGAAGAGCCTTATTGCGGACCCGGATTCCGGGCAGGTGCGGGACCACCTGCTCTTGCGTGGTTTCATGGATGGCTATCGGTGGCAAGGTGATGAAGATGACTATCAAGTCGTCCATGGCCGGGGCCGGGCAAGAAATGAGGAAGGGCAACAAGACAAGTACCACCGCGGCGAGGGCGGGCAAGAAGACGAAGAATCTCCAGGACATGATCACGACGGTGATGCTGTACACAGTCATCATGTAGAAGATGTCGTACATGATGATGAGGAAGATCAAGACGAAGGGAATGATCATGAAGATGAAGATGCCGGAGCAGACGACGATGGAGGCTGGGTGCAGGACCCTCATATTCAAGAGCTGCTTCTCAAGCGGACGGATAACGCAAGAGCTGCCGCCCGAGAGAAAGCCAAGCTGGATCAACTGGAGATAGACGCGGTTACTCCATTGTATGAAGGATGCAGGCCCGAGGATACCCGCCTGAAAGTCGTCGCAAAGGCAAAAAGGCCAAGAAGACCAGAAATGACTACCCTCCCGCGTGCTTCACTCTAAGTCAGGAGGAGATCGAGCAGTTTTTCACCTGCCTCCTAGGAGTAAAACTTCCTTACGGTTACGCGGGGAAGATAATCAGATACCTAGACCCAGCGAAGCAGAAGTTCAGCGGGATGAAGTCTCACGACTGTCACGTGCTAATGACGCAGATACTTCCAGTTGCAATCCGTGGGATCATGGACGCGCACGTCCGTGAAACGCTATTTGGCCTATGCAACTTTTTCGACGTCATCTCTCGGAAGTCGATTGGCGTGAGGCAACTCATAAGGCTACAGGAAGAGATCATGGTGATACTATGCGAGCTTGAGATGTACTTCCCGCCCGCATTCTTCGACATTATGGTGCATCTGCTGGTCCATATAGTGGAGGATATCATCCAACTCGGGCCGACGTTCCTGCACAGCATGATGCCGTTCGAAAGGATGAATGGTGTCATCAAAGGATACGTTCGCAACATGTCACGTCCAGAGGGAAGCATAGCCAGGGGCTTTCTGACCGAAGAGTGCATCTCCTACTGCACGAATTATCTAGGCATCGAGAACCCCGTTGGTCTGCCCGTCAACAGGCACCTCGGCAGGCTCGCTGGATGGGGTCACCATGAGGGTCGCCGCGAAATGCATGTCGACTTCGAGGGTCGACTCGCCGACTTTGAAAGAGCAAACCTAGTCGCGCTACAACACATAGACTTGGTCGATCCTTGGGTGGTAGAGCACAAAACCTTTATTAAGAAGACGTACAATGACCGAGGCCAACAGAGGACGGACGGAGATATACTCAAAGAGCACAACTCATGTTTCACGCGTTGGTTCAAGCAGAAGCTTCTGTCGTACCCTTTACATGAGGATTCTTCCGCGGAAGAACAACTCATATTCGCCTTGTCACAGGGCGCCGAGCACAACCTGATGACCTATGAGGCGTACGATATCAACGGCTACACATTCTACACCGAGGACAAGGACATGAAGAGCGATGGTTATCAGAACTCCGGGGTAACGATGGAATCCTACACCGGTAACGACAAGGACAGATACTACGGAAGGATCGAGGAGATCTGGGAGCTGAGCTACGCTGGAGAGAAGGTCCCGATGTTCCGTGTCAGATGGGCCAAAAACGTCATAAAAGAAGACCGGTATTTCACCACCATGGTTATACCCGAAGCCAAATCCAAGACCGCGGGCGCAAACGTCACCGCGAAAAATGAGCCATGGGTACTGGCTTCCGAAGTGGACCAATGCTTCTTCATTACCGACCCGCCAAAGCCCAGTCGTGTTGTCGTGAGGAGAGGCAAAAGGAAGATCATCGGAATGGATGGAGTAGCCAATGAGCAAGACTTCGACAAGTACGGCGACCCGAAGATCGAACATGACGACGACGATGAAGTAGCAGCACACACCACAAGAAGAAGCAGGACCACCCTACCTAAAGGACGTCCATTCCACAGAAGAACTCCGTTTGCGAAAAAGAAGGGCAAGAAGATTGTGAACAGATAGCTAGCTAAGACCGATTATATTTAAATCGTAGTCTTCATTTCTCGATTGTATTTCATGGGCACCTTTTGATATCATGAATATTTTTAAATTTCATGGGCACTTTTTGAATTCATAAGGACACTTGATCTCGATTCCCCCTCCATCTCGATCTCGATCCCCCTCCATCTCGATCGCACCCGCACCCTCCCCCGCTAGCTCCACCCATCGCAACCCTCCCCCGCTCCACCGCCGGAGCACCCGGCCCCCCGCACCTGCACTTTTTGAACATATTTTTTAATTTTTTTTTACTATTTTGATAAAAAATATTACTGTTATAATTTAAACAAGTTTGAACATATTTAAACACAAATAAATATAAAAAACAGCATTTAAAATGCATAAAAAATATTACTGTTATGATTTAAACAAGTTTGAACATATTTAAACACAAATAAATATAAAAAACACCATTTAAAATGCATAAAAAAAATATTGGGGATCCTGGGAATCGAACCCAGGACCTCTTGGTGTGTGTGCTGCGTGCTGACCAGTCGGGCTAGTGCGTGGGTTCTGTTGTAGATAGGGTTGGGCTGTAGATATGGCTACTAGGCTAGGTTAAAACAAAATTCTAATGGCGCACCGAGGGGTGGTGCGCCATTAGAACAGTCGTACTTATGGCGCACCTGCGTGTGGTGCGCCATTAGAAAGCTTCCCTCCACCTATTCCCCTCTGGCCTCTCTCCCTCCCTCGCCAGATCCCCCCCCACTCGACCTAACTTTGCCCCCGCGCCGTCGCCCCCCGACGCCCAGCCGCTGCCGGAGCTTCAACGCCGGCGTCTTCCTCAGTCCGGGCACGGGGCGCAGGACGACGACCGCGGCCGCCGGCCTTCCCACGGCCAACTGAGGCATCCCTTCGATGACGCCGCCGCCGCCGACCCCGACCCCAACCCCGACCCTGACCCCTCCGGCGACCGGCCGCGCCTGCCCAGGTACCTCTCCTCCTTCCTCCTTCCTCCCTCTCCATCCTACCTCCCTCCCCAACCTATGCATGGTGATTCCTCCCTTCTCCTCCACCCCCTCACCTGCAAACCCTAGGGCCATGGCGGCAGGCTTCTTGCTCCCTTGTAAGAACATCCTCTCTGTTGGCCTACATGTATTCCAGAGAACAAATTCGTAGTTCATTTCATTCTGTTGGCCTGCATTAGGTAAGCATCAAGTGGATTTAACTATTTTAGATAGTTTCAGTTAACTGTTTTGCGTTTCCTGAAGAGGTTCACCTATAGTTTCAAAAATTCAGTCACTGGATATATGCAATAATTTACAAAGAGCAAGTGATGTAGAGCAAAAATTCAGCAAATGATGTATAGTTTCAAAAATTCAGTGAAACTGAACCTACCCTATTGCTTCATGTAGCAAAGGCGGCAATGCAAGCAAGATCATGCTTGGCTTAGCCAAATTCATGTTACTGAATTTTTTTCAACATGATAAAATTGTCATGCTACTAAATGTTATAGAAATGCAAGGGAACACAGAAATACTAGGGCACACAACATCTAGAGTACTCTGAAATTCAGTTCTGAAATTTTTTGTTAGATAGTGGCTACACTAATCTAGAGTAGTATCCCAATCTGATGGAGTACTTGATTTGGGGGACTGAACTTATGCTTATGTATGCCATCAGAAGCAGTTCGAAATCATTATTCTCTCTTTTCCTTGCAGGTTTGGGCAACTTCAGTCGGTTGATCTTGAATCCATTGAGCCTTCACTTAGAGCTGGTACTCATCCATGTAACTCTTCACATTTCCATGTAGGATGGTTGCCTATCACTTACTAGTGTGCTAGTGCCCCTTAGTCCAAAGACTAATAGCTATGACAAAGTATAATTCCTTGTAGTGTTTAAGTATAACAAAATTCAGAGAAATGCATGCAGAAGCTAGATCAGTACCAGCTAGCTAGCTAGCTAGTAGTAGTACTACTGCTACTGTTCTTTCCTTTCTTTTGGTAGTACTACTGCTAGTAGTAGTACTACTGCTACTGTTCTTATGTGTGCTGTCCACAGATTGGTGTACAGTCCTCCTTCAAACCCAACTTTTTCACCAGGTGGAACCAATGTGATTAACTTTAGGATCATTCTGTATGCATTTTCGCTGTTAAGAAGGCGCGCCCACAAAGCCATCTTCCACGTGCTTGACCATCCAGGTCCATCTTCCCCTAGTAAGAAACAACGATGTATTAACTTTCGATTTGAGGAGAAATGTCCCTTTACTAGTAGGTGAGATAAACCAGTACTAGGAAAATATTTCTTGTTGCACCCTTTCTTGGCAAAACACATACAGCTACAAGTTTGTGTCTTATGTTTTCACTTGATAAGCGATGCTCCTAAGGCACATCCCGATAGTAAACCATTAATTCCAGCAATGAAGTTCAACAATGTGTATTCTTATTAGACTAGCACAATGCCCGTTTGCTGCCACGGATTAAAAATTACACTGCAAGATTAAGATGATTATACTGCTATCTGTGCCAGACCACACCATCCATATCTGCTCTTATACACCCCCTTTGTGCTAGATCGAAGTCCAACAGTGGGTGTGGCGACTATCAACAGTCATGATGATGGACAGATTGCCACAACCATTTGATTTTCTTTTGCATTCATCCTATTGTCAAAACATGCACAATTATTTGACTAATTCCATAGTATTGCTCGATACGGTTGATTCAAAAAGCAGGATAGACAAAAAGGACATATCAAATGTGGACATGTACTGTAAGGAAAGCATAAGCTATTTTATACCGAACAAGTAAAATCATAAGACTAATCTGCTGTATCCATTACTATATTTGGTCCATAGATGTTTATGACTCTGAGCCATGATCTGTAAAAATACATTTGTCATTCTTTCTGTGTTTGTACAGACTTTCTAAACTATTGATGATTTTTTGTTGGGAGACATATTATATCTGGAATGGAAGCTCACATAAGTTGAGCTGATTTTTGTCCATATGAAAGCAGAGGACCATATGGTCTGTGGCTGGGTTTTGTCTCCGACCATCTTGTCGTGATGAATTTGCAGGTACCCCGAGAGGCCCTTGAGTTTGCCGGAATGTCGATTAACTTCCGTTCCGGCAAATTCGGGTACTCCATATGTCCTATTTTCAGCAAAGGTCATGCTGAAATTTTCCGTGAATTTTAGCATGACTTTGCTAAAAATAGGACATATGGGGTACTTGCGACTAATGCATGGGCCGGGCTATCTTAGTACTTAGTTAAGTAGGATCAACTGCCCTGCCATTCTTGCTGCATTAAATCATAGGTGGCAATAGAGCCAAGTGATTAGGCCCAACTTAGAATTATCCTTAGCATCGATAAACCCTAGATGATAAACCCAACATAGGTGGCAATAGAGCCAAGATTAGGCCCAACCTAGGGTGCCTCGGCATCGATAAACCCTAAATGATGAAAACTTAACTTGGTTGCCCCGGATGCCTCGGTGTCGATGAGAACCTAAATGATGAAAGCTTAGGCTTTTAGGGTGCCTCGGTGTCGACAAACCCTAAATCATGAGACCATGATCTTGTTCCTTGACAATAACCATCTTTTTGACCAAACCTTTTTCCTATTTAGAGAGAAACATGGCCCACAACGATGAGGCCGGTGGTTCAGGCGGCAAGCAATTCTGGGAGCTGTCCCAAGAGATGGAGGAACAACCTCACCGCTATGATGACGCCGCGGAAGACACCGATCCTGATTACACAACCCCTAGTGGCGTCGGGGATGACACCACTGATGGTGCCGCCGAGGATGCCACCACTGATGATGGCGGCGCACACACAGATGGTGGCGGCGCACACACAGATGGCAGCCAACCGAAGAAGCAAAGGAAGGACCGGCGCCCGAATGCGCTCCGCACCGTCAAGGAGGAATTCACTCAAGTGGACTCTGAAGGGAATCCAACGGAGCCCAAACATATAGTCAAGGGGTACTCGGTTCAGCTCGGGTGCATTCTCCGGAGCACCGTCTCGATCAACACCGAGAACCTTAGGCATAAGGACCGAGGGAATTTGCGCAACCTCCTCTTCACGAAGCTGCACGAACGATACAAGTTCCCCGCCGAATTTGAAAACACACGCCTCTCAGGGAATAAAGTGAACAATGCCGCCCTCACGAAGATGAGCACGGCCCTGTCTACTTGGAGAAGCGCGGTGAAGAGAATGATTGATGAAGGTGATAGTTATGACAAGATCAAGGCAAAATATCCTTTGATGAGCGAAGATGTTTACAAGGAGTTCAAGATCAAGTGCCAGAGCCCCGCAACCTCCGAATCAAGTCAGTGGGGGAAAGAAATGCGGGAGTTGAACTTAGGGGAACACAAACTCGGTCCCGGCGGTTATAGAGTGGCGGAGCCTATATGGGACAAGGAGGACGCGGAGCGTGCCGAGCAAGGCCTACCGCCCCGCTTCGAGAAATACAGCTGTGACAAGCAGACCAGGAACTATGTCAGGGCCCGGTACAAGGAGGACCCGATAACAAAGGAGCTTACCACGGATCCGAAGACCAGGGCGCTTGAGCTTGTTCTGGTAAGGAATACACCCCCGCGTAATTAGCTCCATATGGTTGCACTCTAATTAATCCCCAATATTTCTAAATGGTTCATGTTCCTTTCGCAGGACAATGAAAGCAGTAGCGCGGGATCGTCTAAGAGCTCCCCTTTCGACACCCCTTTAAATAGGGCGTTGAACGTAATGAAAAAGAAGGATAAGCTCGATAAGCCGACGTCAGCTGGTCGTGTGGCCGGCAAAGGCTTGTCCACAAAATGGGGGTCATACTATACCGCTGGTGTGCGGAAGGAGAAAAAGACCAGCTCGGAAAGCCAGATGCGCGAGGTTGAAGAACTCAAGGCACAAGTGGCGCGGATTCCGGAGCTTGTCCATGAGCAAGTGCAACAACAACTTGGAACGACGCTCAACGCCATGGTGCCTACGTTGATTCATGGGCTGACGACGTGGATTGCGGGCGGCCAAAAGGGGCCTCCCCCGGTTCCCAGCTTCACGGCCAGCAACTCGCACAGCGCGGCGGCGGCGCCATTGGTGTCTCCGGCGGCGGCGCCATTGGTGTCTCCGGCGGCGGCGCCATTGGTGTCTCCGGCGGCGGCGCCATTGGTGTCTCCGGCGGCGGCGCCATTGGTGTCTCCGGCAGAGGCGGTATTCGTGTCTCCGGCACCGGCACGGGCATTGGAGCTTAATGCACCCGGGTGTACGCCGACCGGCACCTCGCCAGCAAGCGCCCCCTCCGTCAGTTGCACGCCCGCCGTTGGCGGTGCCTCGACATTAGCCGAGCTCGACGGCATCACGGTAACTAAGCCTCTCGGCCGATGACTTCATCTCCTTGCCTTTGACTGGGCATCCCTGACGCCCTATACATGTTTTTCCAGGGCACCGCCGACGTTCCTTGCACTCTTCTGCACTTCGTGGGCGCCGAGTTGGTCGATGTCGCCAAGGGCAGAATCGTTCAACCGGGCAACCCCATGTTCCACGGTAATCCGATGCCAACCACAATGTATAGGGTTGAAGTGGTCCGGGTGCTGCCAGGCTGCGACGAGCTATTACCTCCGATTCGACCCGCTGGGGCCGACGAAGAAGATGAGATGACCCTCGGCACCTGCGTAAACTGGCCCCTGCAATGGCCGAAGAGCCAGATTCGTTTGGGGGCGGGGGACACCACCCCACAGACAAGACCGCCAGTCGTGCCGGCGCCAAGCCATGCCAAGAACGCCGCAACGCTACCGGACCTGCCGGACATCCCTATGGCACAGGATCCGGATAGCCCTATGGCACAGGATCCAGATGGCGACGACAACAACGACGGTACATTTACCAAAGTTGATAAGTACTTTGCCGAACATGGGTACGCTGACGAGTTTTGCGGGCCTCTTTCTCAAGAACCCAACCAAGACCACCGCGATCTAGCTGGTACGGCGGAGAAATCCAATTGCAACAAGCGTCGTCTGGCGTTCAGTTCTCAGGACACGCCTCCAGCTCCCGCCTTCACCGAGCCTCAGATAGCTGAGGCGCGAAATATTACCAGCCCCAACACGCTGAAGAAGGCGGTCTGTGAGCAGAACTCGGTCCCATTACAGGAGATCAAGAAGAAGGGCCGGAAACGAAAGACTAACAAGGGCGCCGGTGCGAGCCAACCGGCACCGAGTTCGATCCGTGCTCAGGACGGGCCACCTTCACCTAAGGATATCTCGAGGAGGGTGCATGTGGAGGGTAGGATGATGCTACCGCCAAATATGCTGAATGCTGCAACCGGTGCTATGCGGAGTCTGCACGACAGTGTTCTGATTTTGGAGAAGCGGTGTCTCAGAGAGAAGGATGTGGCATACCCGGTTTTCGTGGCCAAGGTGCCAGAGAGCAAGGGCTTTGTGGATGGCGACATCGGGGGTATGATCGTCCTGCGGTTTGATGACATCTTTGCTATGTTTAACCTTCATCCGTTGCACTACACCTTCGTTCGGCTGTTTTCGCTGAGCATGCAGATGCGGATCATTAGAGACAATACCCCGGACATCGTGATAGTCGACCCCTTCTACATGCGTGCCAAGCACTTGAGCAGCGCTGGGGACCGCCAAGTTGCGAGTTCACACCTCGAAGGCGTCATTCTGGCAAACGCAGATAAGAATAACTTCCTTGTGCCTTACTTTCCCGAGTAAGTCATCCCTTAACCGCCCCGTAACATATGATTTCTTAGATTTCGATCGTTCTTTTTTTTCTAACATTCCGTGTTCTGTGCAGTGACACACATTGCACACTCATCCTCTTAAGCCCGAAATATTCCATGGCCACGTATTTCGACCCGAACCGTAACTCCATGATAGACTACACAAATGTGAAGAAAGTTCTTGATGATGTTCTCCCCGGCTACGCCCAATCTGGAGGCACCTTCACCAGGCCAGTTCGTAAGTACGGCAAGCACATCTTCTCACACAATACGAAGTTCTGCTGCGTCAAGCAGCCGCCTGGCGGTCAGAAGGATGCCTACTACGCCCTCCATCACATGCGGGCGATCGTAAGGGACCATCATCACCTTCTGCTACCAGATAATCTCAAAGATTGGGCCGCGAGCTTGTCGGCAGTCCAGGACGCGGACCTCAGACAAGAATTCTTTCGCATCCAGTCGGAGTTTGCGGACATCATCCATCAAGATGTCCTTCATACCGCGGGCCAGTTCTTCCTCAGATATCAACCGTCAAACAGTGAGATAGATGAAACGCTACAAATGTAGCGTGACAACGACCGTGATTTCATGACCATCACGACAGACGGCGGCTTCACCCACGCTCCTGTCCGATGAGTTGAGTCGAAAGTAGTGATGTGTAGTTCTGAAACATTGATTGGCTCATGTTGTAATTAAACTTTAATGAATTCGGATGTCTCTTTGGTTTGGTCGGTTGTTCAACTTAGATGTAATTGATGCTATTTATTAGTAGGACCATGAATCGTGCTATTAATGTCTTGCTTTTCTCTTCCGATCCTTTTGTTGCATACTTACACATTGCTTATGTATTGTCTGTTGTTTGGCTTGTGCATAGAGATGCCGTCGTATGTCGTGTACAAGGGTAAGGTTCCCGGAGTCTACGATGACTGGGAGGAGTGTCGGAGACAGGTTCACCGTTTCAGCGGTAACAGTTACAAAGGGTACACCACTAGGGCGGAGGCCGAATCTAGATACGCCCGCTATCTAGCGGGAGAGAGGAGGGAGCGTTGGAGGAACCGGATGAAGACCAGTTTGATCACGATGATGCTCATCGTGATGACCACAGCTCTCTTCTATGTGATGGTAGTTTAGATGATCGATATCGACTTGTAATGTGAAGGCAAACTCGATACTCGCGGTCTTGAGACTTGTAATGTTTTATCTTTGTCCGGTCTTTTGAATCCGGAGACTAATATGATGAATTGTATTCGGAGACTAATCTTCTATTGTATTTGATGAATCTGATGTTGCTGTGTGCTGCTGTCTATATTCTATGCAATAATATATTTTGTAACCTGTGCAAAAATCAGAAAAGCAAAAAAAATAAAACCTAATATTCATACTAATGGCGCACCACACAAGACACTAATGGCGCACTGTGATCATCACACTAATGGCGCATTAGCTGCTGGTGCGCCATTAGAATGCCAAAGCACATTTGTAGATATGGCCCCTGGGAGGCATTCTAATGGCGCACTGCAGGCTATATTAATGGCGCACTACGCGGTGCGCCATTAGAACACCAGATACTAATGGCGCACCAGTAGTGCGCCATTAGAATTTAATTCTAATGGCGTGATGCCAGTGGCGCACCAGTAGTGCGCCATTAGAAGGCAAATTCGGTGCGCCACTAGCAATGCCTTTTCCTAGTAGTGTAAGGTACGCATGTATTGAACGCATGAGATTTAGAAACCAAATTATGAATAAATACACACTATAGCAAGTAAAGCTTTGAGTCATATATGCATGATGTAGATGTTCGTTTAGTTCTTATAGTTCATCTCATTCAAAATCAATTAGTTTTATAAAAATGTTAAGATTCATGGGGTTGTGCATTGTAAAGCATAAAGGAAAAAACAAATAATGGCAATTCATTTAGAAAATAATAATTGATTATGATACAGAAGATTCTAGAACAAAGGAGAAGTGCTTGTGTTTTGAGGTTTGTGCATTATGCTTAGGTTCAACCATGGAGTCTTCTAAATTGTACATGTGGCAGATCTGGTGGAATGTTGATGATATCCAACGGCCAGTAGTGCTCGAATTTGCATATCTTTGCACTGTCGAATTAGCTTCATCCAGCGACCATCTTTCAAAGTTATTGGCACACTATATAGTTCTTGTGCCATAGTTGCATGTTTTGGAAAAAAGCTACTAGTGGGTTGTACTATCTATTTAGGAATAGAAGATGTATACATGGAAGTTGTAGGGAAAGAGATGACATGGATCATCTCAATTCCTATGAGTAGGGATTGGAAAAGAGATGTCATTTGGTTCACATCATAGGAACTTTTCTATTGAATCTAGAGATGACATGTATCTCAATTCCTATGAGGAGGGATTAGAAAAGAGATGTAATTTGGTTTATATCATAGAAACTTTTCTATTGAATATACGCTAATGTTTATTTTCCTTTGAAATTAAGGGAGTATAGGAATCCATTCATATGAACCAAGTGGCTCTAAAGCTATAGAAATGATATCATGTTTATTTCCTTTGAAATGTGGAGTATATGAATCTATTCCTATGAACCAATTGGCTCTAAAGGAAAAAATCCTATAAAAATCATATCATATAGAGTTCGTATGATATTCCTCGACAGCAAAGGATGGTTGAAATTGCTGCGGGTGATACGATGGTCTTTCTTTGTAGATTCCTCCCCCATCTTTATAGTTACCTCTCGAAGATGAATGAAATGATATATACAGGGTATCTACATGTGCAATTTGGTACACGAAAACTCGGTAAAAGTTTGCGAGGTTCAAATTTTCAATAAAGCTATATGCACTACATTTCGGAACGGAGGAGCATACGGCAGTTGCTAACACTCACGTGGAAGATTTGTGTGTAGGAGTGGCTGTTCTGTTAAATGACATGGCAAAACTGACACTGTCGGATGCCGATCTAACGGTTCTTACGGCGTTCGTCAGGAAAAGGCTTGTGGCGAACGTTTGTCGGATAATGATTTACGGACACATGCATTGCATTGATACGTGCCCCTCTCTCTCTCACGCACACGTACCCTCATGAGTCACGACTCTCCCGAGTCCTCTCACAGACTCGCACGTAGCACCCACCGTCTATCTGCAGGTAGATGTCACGCACATATGTGCTCTTCACACCCTAGCCTCAGAACTTCTAAAAAACAAAAGACGACACGCACATTTTATTTTATCTCACACGTCACACACTTATACTATTACTCTTGTGGTGAACGTTCTTTAGGCATAGTATATTGTACTCTCATGAAGAGAAGCGGTGCACGCATGCACTAGTTCTCTCACACCCACTCGCGGGTACACATAGGAGCGCATTTTTTTAAGCTGGTACAACAAAATCACTCCACTATATATATAAGCAGGAGCCTTAGCGCTTGCTTTACTAGGGTTCCTCTCGTTCACTCTCTCATGCTCTCTAGATCTAAGCAAGACATAGGTGGACACACACTCTCTCTCAGCTCACAGCTGGTCACAAATCCAGCCGGACAACCTCGACCGGAGCAGGGGTGTAGGTGCATCGTTCACGCTGTCGTCGGCGGTGAGGGAGGAGACCAATGGCTGCCTGCGCGTCCCGATCGGCTGCCGTGCCGTTCTCTCCGAGAGAGTGCCAGCTCGGGAGGGCCTCCGACCCCTTCTTCCTCCTTGCGGTATTGTGGCCAAGATGCGGCCTCCCGACGTTGTCTTTGCCACATGCTGACCACCCTTAGGTATATATTCCTTCAAAACCTGCCTTGCTCTACTGCCCCAGCTCCCTTCGTGTGGATCTTTTTCTACTTCCGTTCGCTGTTCCAAAGCCACCTAGACTTTTACTATTATTAGAGGTAAAGCTAGTTCATACAGTCGACTCTAAGCGTTGGTTCAAACAGGGAAGAAAGTGGGAAAGCTATAGCATGAATCTAGGACTTGGTTCTAAGAGGTAACGTGGGAAAGTAGTAGATACCTGTTGTGCCTACGCCCATATCGCTACCGTTAATGTAAAATCACATGAAGGATTAAGCAATGCCACCTAATGTCACTATAAGTAACGGTCTAGTGCTGTCGATAAATTGAAGCAATGCCACCACCATTTTATGAAGTGCTTCCTTCTTGCTTTATTTTCCATGAATTGTGTTTTTGCAGTTACACTTAAATCTCACAACGCTAACACTGCTTCATCCCAGTGGAACTGCACAAATTTGATTGCACATTTACTGACCATGTGCTACTCTCATGATAGTAATACTAATGCTATTGTTCTGCATGTTAATCTAGTGGCATTGTTGATGTGATGCTACTTACTTAAGGACTCTTCATACTGTCAATCTAGTGCCAATTATAACACAATAGATGTTGCTATTAATCATACGCCACTGAAAATATTTGTCACTGTTTAAATAACCGTATTTCGTATCTGCGCAACCAAGGATGTCTGTCTCCTTATCATTTCGGGATGTCTGTCTCCGTATCGTTTCTATCCGTGCAATAAAAAGCACACATCTCAGTTTTAGTACAACTTCGCAAAATGAGATGGCTATCCCTCGTTGCCGTTGTCTAACCTCCCGTCTTCAAGGTATCCCTACATTGGTAGTAACTAAGGTAGAATGACCAACGCAATCTAAAAGAAGCTGATTCATATGTTTTACTTCCTGATTGCAGTGCAGGGACGAGCGAAAACAACTACATCCTAGTCCGCAATGCACTTTCTACCAGTTCATCCATGGACCAAGGACTAGCGGCACGGCTGCACGACGGTTTTTTGGACAGGGCGCGGACAAGAGGCATTGTGGTCTGCTTATTTCTGCAAATAGCGGTGCTTAAATTTAGTGGAATGCATAAGAATTCACCTGGTCAGTACACTGCATGGTTCAGTTCAGCATTCCAGCTGACACCACAATTATAATTGGTTATTCTGGAATGAGAGAACCTAACCCTGGATGGTGGCAACAAGAAAAAACCAGAGCGAACTCCAAGAAATTTAAGCCTACCGGGAGGCCCTTTGCTCAGAGAAGCCTTGCTTGTTTTTTCCTGATTTGTAAACCTTCTCACAACTTTGTCTTTTGCTGTGAACTAGTATATGTTTGTTATGTTATATGAATGATTGAGATGTATAAAATTGCTTAACTTATGCTTTTCAAATTTTTTGTGAAGACGAGTTTAATGTGAGTGTTCCACATGAGCGCTGGACTAGCGTGTGAACATTTGGAATTTATTACATTGTGGCCTCACTTAACTGCATGAACCACTGTAACAAGATACATAGTTGCTTATATGTCAGACAACAGATTGTTGATTGTTAGCTGGTCGATAGCCTAGTGTTGAAGCGAGCTGAGCCAATGTGTCGTGTTTTGCATAACTGCTTACAAGTGGGGTAGCACCAACAGTGTTTACAAGTACTTATGTATACGTCGGCGCACAGTTCTCGAGCGAGTGCTCTATTTCATCAAAACACACACTTCTCGTATGATAAACCATGACAACTTATGTCTTACCATGCCATATTCATGAAAAAACTAGTGAGGACGCATCTGTTTCGGCAACAATTATGATGGTTCTCACATGATTCACGGGCACACAAAAGTAGCAGCAGTTCCCATTGACGGATTCAAACAGAGTACTAGCCCCAGAGGGGTCGATAACAGGCAAGGTTTGTATAATTAGACACAATCCAAACTACTATTAAACACTAGCTGGGGCAACTATTTCATGCCTCGATCTAATTTGGGTTGGACACAAGACGGACCTTGCCATGAACATCATCGAGGACGTCCCGTAGCAGCTCAATCCTGTGAACCTTCATGAAGACAACCTTGTGTCCTTGCCACTGATAAACTTGTTTGTGGAGGCATGCCACATCATCTTCCTGCATAAGCTTGACAAGAACAGTATACCTCACAAACGAAGGAGTAGCTTTGAACTTCTTGTGCTTCAGTACACCCTGGACAACATGTCTGACAACATTGAGGCTGGAATACAACTCTTCCTTGGTATAACCGCAAATGGCTTCTAGGATCCAATAGCCTAAGAACTCTGTTTTCCCAGTGCGTATATTCAGGTCATTCGCCTCATAGCGAGTGACATGTACAATCACACAAACCTTGTCTGCATCAGGTCTCTAATTGAAATAGAAACAAATTCTGAATTACTTTTCAGTATAAGAAACACAAGTTATTTAAACCACTATGTATAGCATGGCATCGAAGCTAATAAAATTTTGCATTATTAATCACCACATACTTAGGTGAAAAACCATAATCGAGATCGGCAAATAAGAAAATCACCTTGGGCAGCTCAGCGGGGGGGGGGGGGAAGGGGGGACACATCCTCAAAGGGGGAAAACTGCTCCTGCAGTGCCACGGGGGATGTAACCTCAAATGGGGCGTTGACCATCTCAGTAGTGGCATTGTGCGTATCTGGGGTCGGCTCGGTGGCTGCCTCCATCTTCTTGGAGCTCTTTGTCTCATGGGGATCAGCCTCCCGCGTCTGCTCCAATATCGGCAGATCTTTGCCTGGTTCTCCTTGGTCCATCATCAAACTGACGAATACTAGGAGATCACTCAAAGGAAAACATAATCGCAATGATAATGAAACAAAAAAGAGAGTGAGGATCGGTTACTGCTTTGCAAAAGTTATTTTTTTTTGTCTGAACGAAAATATACCAACATCACGGATCCGCTTACCTTCCCTTCGTTGGGAGAGAAGAACAATGGCAGATGTGAGTGTTTCCTTTCTTGAAGATGGTGAAGGAGAAGGGGATTCAGGGAAGAGTGAAATGATGGTTGCTTCGTCCATCAAACTTAGACATCGGGGAGGTGGGGTTTTGTGATACGACGGCTCGTTACTACCGCGCTACGACCGGGGTGACTCTCCGCCTGCATACTGCCTTCTAATTTGGTGGATGGCATTTGGGCCCGCGCGCTGCATGGCCCGCATGTCGGTGAACAGAAGTATAACGGCATTCAGTAGAGGGAGACGTTTCAATGACCTAGGAGGAGCCAGAAGCGGTAGAGTGTCTCCACTGTACTAGTAGTAATTGTTTTTCTGGGTAGCTGTAGAGTGTCTCCACTTTACTAGTAGTAATTGTTTCTCTGGGCCCAAGACAAAACAGCCCATCCACACTAGTAAATAGTAAAATCAATTCAAAAGCCCATATATTTACTAAATGAGAGGCGCTACCCACACCGAGCACACCGCCCCCCGAAAAAACCTGGGTGCTCTTCTTCCTCCTCGCTCCCACCCACCTCACGTCATCTCGCTCCACTCGTACCCCCAAATTCCTCACCTCACTCCTACAGAAAACCCCAGCTCCCCTTCTTCCTCACTCCTACAGAAAACCCCGAGCTCCCGTTCTTCTTCAGTCGCACTACAACTAGGATCGTCATTTGTTACTCTGCTCAAATCCGTGAGCGCGACGTGACGCCCTCGAGGAAAATGGAATCAGCTGACCCCAGCGCCAAGAAGATGAGGCTCCCGCCAGCGGCGACGCCTGTTGTAGATCCCGCACCCGGCAGCGCGGGGAGAAGCGGCGACCCCGCCCTCACCGGATCCCAGGAATCCGTAGAATCTCGGGTGGACCGCATCAGCGATCTCCCGAACACCATCCTTGGGGAGCTCATCTCGCTTCTCCTCACCAAGGATTGCTGCCACACCCAAGTCCTCTCAATTCGGTGGCGCCCTCTATGGCGCCTCGTGCCCCTTAGTCTCGACTCTCATTAGCTATCTCTCTTCAATGATTTTGAAATTCCCAGAGCCATCATCTCCTCCCATGAAAGTGCAACTATCCCTAGGTGTTTTTGATAATTCCTAACAACATATAGCTCATTGAGCTAATGCTATATCAAGATAAATATTTCAGGAAAGCTCAATGATTGGCATGGCATGGATGAGAAAAGTGGACCCCTCAAAATGCTAAGGACAAAAGGATTGGCTCAAGCTCAAAGCTCAAGACTCTACATTTTCTATTTTAGTGATCCAAGATCACATTGAGTCTATAGGAAAAGCCAATACTATCATGGAGGGATGAGGTGTTGCTTAATGAGGTTCTTGCTCAGAATGCTTAGTGATATGCTCCAAAGCCCTCAACTACATTCTCACATCCACATATGACCTAAACCAAAAGTCAAACTCGGCCCCACCGATTCTTTCCATCCGGCGCCACCGAGTTCAGATGTCATAGCCACTGCCACAAACCCTAGGCAAATTGGTCTCACCGATAGGGATCTCGGTCTCACCGAGATGGGATTTTAATCTCTTTGTTTCCCTTCGTAACGTTTCGGTCCCACCGAGATGAGCGATCGGTTCCATCGAGATTGCAATGTAAACTCTCTGTTTCCCTTTCGTAACATTTCGGTCTCACCGAGCTGAGCGAATCGGTCCCACCGAGTTTACCTGACCAACTCTCTGGTTAGCTTATTACCAAAATTGGTCTCACCAAGATTACGTTATGCCCTAACCCTAACCATATCAGTCCTACTAAGTTGCATGTCGGTCCCACCGAAAATCCTAACGGTCACTAGATTTGTTGAATCGGTCCGACCGAGTTTATCAATTCGGTCCCATCGAGATTGGCAAGTTGCGTGTAACGGTTAGATTTTGTGTGAAGGCTATATATACCCCTCCACCTCCTCTTCATTCGTGGAGAGAGCCATCAGAACGAACCTACACTTCCAACTTACATTTTCTGAGAGATAACCACCTACTCATGTGTTGAGACCAAGATATTCCATTCCTACCATATGAATCTTGATCTCTAGCCTTCCCCAAGTTGCTTTCCACTCAAATCTTCTTTCCACCAAATCCAAACCCCGTGAGAGAGAGTTGAGTGTTGGGGAGACTATCATTTGAAGCACAAGAGCAAGGAGTTCATCATCAACACACCATTTGTTACTTCTTGGAGAATGGTGTCTCCTAGATTGGCTAGATGTCACTTGGGAGCCTCCAACAAGATTGTGGAGTTGAACCAAGGAGTTTGTATGGGCAAGGAGATCGCCTACTTCGTGAAGATATACCGCTAGTGAGGCAAGTCCTTCGTGGGCGACGGCCATGGTGGGATAGACAAGGTTGCTTCTTCGTGGACCCTTCGTGGACTCGCGCAGCCATTACCCTTCGTGGGTTGAAGTCTCCATCAACGTGGATGTACGATAGCACCGCCTATCGGCACCACGACAAAAACATCCGTGTCTCCTATTGCGTTTGCACTCTCCAAACCCTTCCCTTTACATTCTTGCAAGTTGCATGCTTTACTTTCCGCTGCTCATATACTCATTGCATGCTTGATTGAATTGTGTTAAGCTTGCTTGACTTGTCCATAGTTGCTAAAATCTGCCAAGAACTAAAATTGGGAAAAGGATAAGTTTTTATTTGGTCAATTAGTCTAATCACCCCCCCCCTCTAGACATACTTTCGATCCTACAAGTGGTATCAGAGCTTTGGTCTCCATTTGCTTTGATTTCCATAGCTTTTGGAAATCATAGCCTTGGTTTCACAACCTAGGAGAGTATGGCGTCTAGCGAGGGAAACTATCACCGTAGAGGTCCTTACTTTGATGGTACTAATTTTGCTAGTTGGAAGCATAAGATGAAAATGCATATTCCTCGACATAACCCCGCCGTATGGGCTATTGTGTGTATTGGCTTGCAAGGTAAATTCTTTGATGGGAGAGAACCGAACCGTGAAGCTAGCGCAGAAGAATTGAAGATGCTGCAATACAACGCTCAAGCTTGTGATATCCTCTTCAACGGACTGTGCCCCGAAGAATTCAACAAAATCAGTCGTCTTGAGAATGCAAAGGAAATTTGGGACACTTTGATTGACATGCATGAAGGTACCGACTCCGTCAAGGAATCCACATTGGATGTTCTTCAAAGTCAACTTGACAAGTTCAAGATGAAGGATGGTGAAGGCGTCGCTGAAATGTAATCTAGGCTTGCTCTCATTACAAATGAGATCACCGGCTTAGGAAGTGAAGAGATGATCGACAAATTCAACATCAAGAAGATCCTAAGAGCCTTGGATGGAAAATATGATACCGTGTGCATTGATCCAAATGATGCCCAATTACAAGAATCTCAAGCCAACGGAGGTCATTGGAAGAATTGTTGCTCATGAGATGTCACTCAAGGATAAGGAGGAGCTCGACAACAAGTCAAGTGGTGCTTACAAAGCCTCATGTGAAGCTCCCACATCATCAAGTGAGAAACAAACCTTCAATGAAGAATTGAGCCTAATGGTGAAGAACTTCAACAAGTTCTACAAGAGTAGAAGCAAGGAAAGAAGTTCCAAGTCAAGGTCCTACAATGACAAAAGATCTTCTAGTTGAGAGCGTAATTGCTACAATTGTGGAAGACCCGAACACTATTCCAATGAGTGTACGGCTCCCTACAAAAGAAGAGAAGAATCACCACCAAGAGAGAGAAGGAGTAGAGATGATTGTTATGAACGAAGAACATCCCGGAGAAGCAAGGATTTGGAAAGGAAGGACAAGTCATCAAGGAGCTACACAAAACGAAGAAATCAAGCTCATGTTGGTGAATAGGTATCCGGCTCCGACTCCGACAATCACTCCGAGAGAAGCTATCACTCCGACTCCGAACATACTCAAGATGAAGGTGTTGCCGGTCTAGCACTTGTGTCAACCAACTCCTACGACATATTTGATTCACCAAATGAAGGACTTGGAAGATGCTTCATGGCTAAAGGCCCAAAGGTATCACACCCCGAGTATGTTGATTTCAATAGTGATGAAGATGACTTGTTAGGTGATGATGATTTACTTATTGACAACTCTAGTGATGAATACTATGATGAAACGTCAATTAATCATGCTAATCAAGATAAAACAAATGACAATGATAAGGAGAAGTGAGCTTCTAACTAAAGAACTAAACACTCTTAAGTTAGCTCATGAAACTATCTTAGGAGATCATTGAGAACTTTTAAGGACTCATGAGAAGTTATGCTTTGAAAAGCTCAACCTTGAGAAAGAGCATGAGTTCTTAAAGGCAATCAATGATGATCTTCGCAATAAAAGTTCTTCTTACATTGCCAAGCATTTACTCTTATCTACTCACATGCCTCAAGTCAAGTCTAGTAACAAGAACAAGAAGGATTCTTCCTCTAGTAGTATCAATAATCATGCTAAATCCAATGTTGTTGCTTCTAGTAGTTCTCTTGATTCCACTAATGGTTCTCTTAGCCAAGTTACACTTGAGCAAGAAAATAGCTTATTGAAGGGAATTATAGAGAAAGGTGTTTACAAGAGCCTTGCCGGGAGTAAGCAATTCGAGGAAATTGTACGCAAGCAAGGAAGGCACCGGAAAAACCAAGGTGTTTGTTTTGACCGAAAGTTCAATGCCAATGGAGTTGAGTGGGAAGAAGATCAATACCCCAAGACAAAGTTTGTTCCTCAACAAGAGAAGTACGATCCTACTTCTTTCAAAGGGACACAAGCTCAAGATGATTGTCGGTGTCAAAACCGGCGAATCTCGGGTAGGGGGTCCCGAACTGTGCGTCTAGGCGGATGGTAACAGGAGACAAGGGGCACGATGTTTTACCCAGGTTCGGGCCCTCTTGATGGAGGTAAAACCCTACGTCCTGCTTGATTAATATTGATGATGTGTGTTACAAGAGTGGATCTACCACGAGATCAAGGAGGCTAAACCCTAGAAGCTAGCCTATGGTATGATTGTTGTTCTTCCTAAGGACTAAAGCCATCCGGTTTATATAGACACCGGAGAGGGCTAGGGTTACACAGAGTCGGTTACAATGGTAGGAGATCTACATATCCGTATCGCCAAGCTTGCCTTCCACGCCAAGGAAAGTCCCATCCGGACATGGGACGGAGTCTTCAATCTTGTATTTTCATAGTCTTGGAGTCCGGCCGATGATGATAGTTCGGCTATCCGGACACCCCCTAGTCCGGAACTCCCTCAGTAGCCCCTGAACCAGGCTTCAATGACGACGAGTCCGGCGCATGTTGTCTTTGGCATTGCAAGGCGGGTTCTTCCTCCGAATAATTTATAGAAGATTGTGAACACCAGGATAGTGTCCGGCTCTGCAAAATAAATTCCACATACCACCGTAGAGAGAATAATATTACACAAGTTCAATCTGCTGACGTATTTTGTGGCGTGACGTCACACCATTACCAAGCCTTTACTCGAATCGTTTTTATTGTTCCACCTCCGCGCGTTTAGCGAGGCGGTTTCCTTGGCACGTCTTATCGAAGTGGAGATCATGTTCCCCTTATTCCGGGATTCCCATCAATACAGACGTGGGTAACCCAACCGCGCCCGTTACCATGCCCCCTCCATCGAAGGCGGGTTCCAAACAGTCACGGGGATGGCTCTTGGTATTCTCCCTCTTTATAATGAGACCAAGGCCCGTTCTTTTCCTTCAAACCTCTATCGAATCCGCCCCTCGCCCCGAGTTCCAACACCCAGGGCTCCATATTTGGGTACCTTTGATCTTTGACAATGTCCGGCCCCGACCTACGAGGCCGGTGGATGCCCTCCTCCGTCACGGAAGAGGACGTGCTAAAGCTAAGAGACGCCAGGTACTTAACCTATGAGATTTCGCATAGCCTGCCTGCCCGAGGGCAAGTTATTCCCACTCCCGAGCTTGGTGAGAGCATCGTGTTCGTGTCTCACCTCCGTCGGGGTTTAGGCTTCCCGACGGATCCCTTCGTGAGGGGCCTCATGTTTTACTATGGGCTGGAATTCCATGACTTGGCTCCGGAGTCTATCCTCCACATCTCATCATTCATTGTCGTCTGCGAAGCCTTCCTCCGCACTACCCCTCACTTCGGCTCGTGGCTCAAAACCTTCGACGTGGAGCCGAAGATGATTGAGGGGCATCAGGCAGAGTGCGGCGGGGTGGTTATAAGCAAGAGGGTCGATGCTCCGTGGCTCGAGGGCTCTTTTCAGGAGGAGCTCGGCTTGTGGCAACAGGAGTGGTTCTATATCACCGCTCCCAGGGGCAGCAGGCAGAGGCTGCCGCCCATCTTCCGCTCGGGCCCCCCACAGCGGCTGACTTCGTGGGTCAACAAGGGGCGTGACTGGGGGCCGTCCAAGGACGTTCCCCTGTTGCAGGACCGGATTCGAGGCCTCCAAGAAAGGGAGATCAATCTGGCCATAGTGGTACAGGTTATGTTGATCCGGCGCCTACTGCCCTGCAAATGTCACCCCCTTCGCCTGTGGGAATTTAATACGAAGGGGGTACGAGATCTTCAACACTTCATGGGTTTGACACCCGCGGAGATGTACGAGTTGTTCTTCGGATCGCAAGAGATGCGTACGGAATTGATCGAGGATGCTGGCCTAAGCTGCAATCGCCGGGATACTCAAGTAAGTAGCCCTGTGTCCGGACACATCGTCCATTTATTTACTATGGGTTTGCCTTTTAACCAGCTATCCTTTGGACAGGAGTGGATAGCGCAAGCAAAACTGATACGGTGTCCGGCCCCCCTCCCTGAGACCACGCAGGATCTCGCGTTAATCAAAATGTTAGTGGTTTCACCTTCGGAGGAGGGCGAAGAAGGGCACAGGGGACATACCACCTCCGCCATGGAGGCTTTCAGTAAGGGAGGAATCGAGAGTCCCTCCTTCCAGGGGGAGAAGAGGACCGCTTCCGAAGACCCGGAGGCCAAGGCCTCAAAGCGGGGAAAGAAATCTGCACCGGAAGGTCCCGGGCCGGGAAGAGCCCCGGCCGAACTGTCTCCTCGGAGGAATCAGCCCTCTAGCGAGCCATAAGTAAAAGGGGGGATTTTTTAATAGTGGACATCCTTGTTTAATTTCTAAGGGTAACCGAAGTTTTCACCTTGTAGTTCGGACCTCAGCCCATCTCAGCACAGCTCATCTTCGGGAGACCTTCGTCCGGAGATGATGGAAAGCGAAACGCCTCCATCTGCCGCCCCGTCGCCCGGGGCGGACGACCCTGAGGTGTCGTCGTGGAGGGTCTCCCCGAGTCCGGCGGGGCCAGAGAGTTCGGCACCCATTGGAGTACGGTCGGTGGAGCTGCAGGATTTGCTTAAGAGGGCGTCCATCTCAGAGGATCACCGCACATTAATGGGTATGGTGATTGAAAGGATCTCGTCCGCCGAAAGCGGGATGTGTGAGGCCGTCGGAAGTTTGCTGACGGGATTTGAGGTACGCAAAAAATGACATACCTTTTGACAGTTTTGCACATGAAGTGCGCCCTGTATAGATAGTAGCCCCTGAGACTTGGTATGCTGTCGAAAGCGGCAGCGTGCCGAGGATCATAATCTCAGTTATAGATTGTCGCATTTCCTGTGCAAGTGGCGGAACGTTCGGTGGCCAGCCGGACTGAAGGATTTGCCGAGCTGAAGAGGCAACTCGACGTTGCGGATGCGGACATCTCGCTGGTCAATAAACGACTTGATGAATCACAAGGTATGTGGTTGCTCTGCGGTCGCCTAGTAAGGGAGCTGACGCCCATTCCTTACGATTTGTATGCCCGATGCAGATAGTGCTGCTGCTGTGGAAGGCCTTCGAGCAGAACTTGCTCGGGCCAAGGAGCAAGCCAGAAAAAGCGAGGCGGCTGCCTCGAAGGCAGCGGAAGAGCTAGAAGCCGAGAAGGCTGCTCACTGCCGAAGCAGGGAGGAGATGGCCGGAATGGCCACGAAATTAAAAGTTGCTACCGACCGCCTGGAGGTTCTTGAAGGAGAACACCGAGTGGAGCAAGAGGACCTAAAGAAGGCCGACGCCGAAGCCAAGGATGCCCGTAGTGCGATGCGGGCTATGAAGGACGAACTTCGTCAGGTCGGAGACATTGTGGCTGGAAAGCCCTTTATGCTGCGTAGGAAGTTCACGGATCCGAAGTATGCTCAGCTAGGCCGATTGTACGGTGCGGAAGATCCTTATCTGGACTTGGCGGCGAGTGTGGCGGACGCAGTCGTGCACTTTCGAAGAAGGAGGATCATGAAATGGAAGAGCTTTTCTGGTCTCAATTCCATAGTCCGGAGCGTCCACTTCCATTGAGTGATCGGCTGGTTGAGTGGGCTGAGCTGAATAGATTGTCCGGACTAGCCATGACGGATGTGGTCGCTCATCTGTGGCCGAAAAGGCCCAAGCCGAAGAGTTATTTTGGCTTGTTGCAGCAATTCCTTGGGGCGGTGCCGCATATTGGGGCGATGAAGCGGTCGGCATGCATAGAAGGTGCACGGATGGCTCTCGCCCGTGGTAAGACATACTGGGCGGAGATGGATGCCACCGCTGTTGCATCCCGGGGTTCGGACAAAAGTCGATTCCCCACCGAGCACTATTTTGAGGAAGTCATGCCGGGCGCTCGTATAATAGAGTCGCAGTGCTCGAAAGATGTTATGTTTGAATGACATGTATGATTTCTGAGATTGTATTTATAATGCAATGACTTTTTATACTTGTGTGTTCAAGTATTGAACTATCTCCTGTGCGGCCGTATATGTATGTATAATCTGAAAGATGGCAGTCTTTGGCTTCAGCCCCCACGCACATGGTGCGGGGGTGTTTGCAAAAAGAAAAGCGCTTTTTCACACTTAATCCAACGTCTTGGTACTTTTAAGGAGGTGATAGCATAGCAAACTAGGCAACCGGACTATAATGCTTTATCAGTTTCACTTAGCCATAGGAGCTCGAATGTGGGGCTACTATATAGCCCCAGGTGGCACCGCTCTTCCCGAACTCGGGGCGCGTATGTGCCTGACCGGGAAGCGGTCCTTTGTCAAAGCGGAGGAATTCTAAACATTCCAATGGTCGATCGAGTGGTTGACCAGTCTCTCGCTATATCATGACAGTTAGTTTTTGGCTTTCTCTACTGAGGTGCTCGCCCGGCCGAGCCGGGGCACAATCGCAGTAGTTCTCCTGGTGCCGCGTTAGCCGATGATGCGGAATGTAAGGCAGCAAAACACAGGAGCCGGGCAAACCCAACATTTGACCAAAGACATGATTCGGAGCTGATGCATATAAGGCCTAACTTGAGACGCCGAACACTCCCTGAGGTGTTCGGTCTTTATGATACCGGGCAGAACAATGCCCTAAGCCCCTTGTGTCCAGGTACAGGCGGGAACTTCTGACGCGGCCGATGCCAAAACGCCAGCCTCCTCCTCGGCTATGGTGGGGAACTGGGGGATGTGTATCAACAAGAGACAGTAAGAAAGGTTTACGCAGGGTCTTAATCTGAAAAGAATCCTTGCAATGGGTCCCTGCTGCACGTCTGCGCCTGTGTCTCCGTTATGCTGTATCCTGGACGGGTGTAGCACGTGCTTCATCTGAAAAAGAGAAGGACTTAGTTTCCAAGAAATATTGTGCAGAAGTTGTATTAAAATAGAATAAAATGAGGAAAGTTGAGCTTTATTGGCTCTCTTCATTTATACATGCGGCCCCTTATGAAGGGGGTATGCGGCTGGGAAGCCCCTTGTTTAGTTACGCCGGACTCGCCTAACCATGTCCGAGGACCGAATGACCTGTTTTTAGGGGCTTTGACCTGCAAGGTCTGATTAGTGTGTGGCTGTTGAAGCAGTCTCACGTTCTTCGTGGTCAAGGAACATGCGGAGTTACTTTTTAATGAAATCATGCCACGTTGACCGGGCATTCTTAAGCATAAAAAACGCGTAATGTGGTATTGCATTAGGGCTGGCGGTAGCTGCGCGCCCTAATAGTGCTTAAAGGCTACTGTTTAAATGGGGCGATGTAGAGTGAGCTTTTCGTGACGGAGGTTGTCGGATGAGCCGAACACAACCTCTGGTGGTACCGAGCCGTAATAATTGGCTTAAAGGCCTGGCGTCACTCCTTTGAAGGAAGTGCTGCTACGGTGAATTTTGGTAGGGTCTATCCCCATTTTGCGGGCGGTGTCCTGGTATAGCAGGTGCTGCGCTGTCTTTTCGTGTTATCACATGAAGTGAGTTCACTGTTTTGACCTCTAGTGGGAAAGTCTTTTGTTTTCCGGATTGCTGCTTTTGGGTTTCGTCACTTTCGCTTGGTGTGTCGAGCCCCTTGTGTTTGGCATTAAGTCGGGCGGACTGTTTGAAGACCCAGCAATCTCTGTGGGTATGGTTTGCGGGCTTCCAGGTCTTCCCAACTCCCAATTGACTCTGCTGGCAGGCTGTTAAGCCAATGCCGGGCTGGTCCTTTAAGCTTGAGGGGAGATATTTGATGGCGTGAAGATCATCACCGCGGGCCATGTGGATGTGAAGAAGATAGTCTTCGATCCAAACCGCGGGGTCTGTTGTGCCATCGTAAGATTCGATATTCATGGGTTTAAACCCTTCGGGGATTTGATGATCCATTACTTCATCTGTGAAGCATAGTGGGTGTGCGGCGCCTCTGTACTGGGCGATATCACGACGGAGCTCAAAAGAGCTTTGTCTATTTTGTTCGGCCCGGCCGGACTTACTGTGTCCGGCGCGACGGTTGTCATCACGTACCGTGGGGCGCCCACGCGATCCATAGATCGATCTTGATTGTCTTGCCTTATCCTCCAATATATCTCGCAAGTCCGGAGCTTTCCCATGTGGTCTTGTGCTTTTTGAGTGGTGCCAGGGTGCGGGTCTAGTGAAGGGCCTAGAGGCCTCTCTGTCGTGACCACGGGGTGGTCGGTCAGCCGTATTGTCTCCTGGTGATGCGGGTTCATACGCTTCCTCCTCTAATCGGGGGAGCAGCTTGCATTTAGGGTAGCATTTGGAGGGGCGTTCGAGCTCATGCTCTTCGGCCGCGAGGACTTCAGTCCATCTGTCGGCTAGCAGATCTTGATCAGCTCTAAGCTGTTGCTGCTTTTTCTTGAGGCTGTTTGCCGTGGCTATAAGCCTGCATTTAAAACGCTCTTGTTCGACGGGATCCTCAGGCACGACGAATTCATCATCGTCGAGGCTTGCTTCGTCTCCGGAGGGAGGCATATAATCCTCTACCTCTTCTTCTGCCGCTCTCTCATGAGGGCTGGCGTCTCCATCCTCCTGCGCTGGATCTTGCTGGAGTGGGTTGTCTTCGGCACTGTCCGGTGTATTGTTATCTCCGGTGCCGGAATCTTCATTCTTGCTGTGGCGGGATTTAGAGCGGCGCCGCTGACGCCGGCGCTTGGGCTGTTTCTTGGAGGGGTCATCCTCCTCTGTTCCTTCGCCATTCCCATCCTTTGGGATATCCACCATGTATATGTCATATGATGAGGTGGCTTTCCAATGCCCGGTAGGCGCTGGTTCCTGTTCGTCTCCGGCATCGTCGTCCATACCGTCGATGTCTTCGGAGTCGTAGTCTAGCATGTCGGTTAGATCGTCGACAGCGGCTACCAAGTGGGTGGTGGGTGGGCTTTGAATTTCTTCGTTGTCCGCATCCCAACCGTCCTGGCCGCAGTCCGGCCAGGGCTCTCCTGATAACGAGAGATACTTTAGCAAACTCAGGATGTCACCGAAAGGTGAGTGTTGAAAGATGTCCGCTGCGGTGAACTCCATGATCGGCGCCCAATCGGATTCGATCGGAGGGGGCGCGGGAGGTTCGGAGTACGGCAAGGAGTCTGGCACCTCGGAGTCATGACCTTTATGAGGGACAAGGTTAGTGTTCGGCTCTATCACCGTAGAGGTTGCAGCTCCCGAGGCGTTGTCTAGCCATCCGTCCTCGATCTGCGCAGCCGGCTCCGACTTGAAGATCGGAGCGAGTTCGAGTGCGGCCTCCAGGATACTATCCGGCTGCAGAGCTAAATCATGCTCGCCGTGACAGTGTGGCATGCTCGGCTATGGCTTGAATCCATCGAGGATCAAGTCCCTGCGGATGTCAGCCGTGAAGTTCAAACTTCCAAACCTGACCTGACGGCCAGGGGCGTAGCTTTCGATCTGCTCCAGATGGCCAAGCGAATTGGCCCGCAGTGCGAAGCCACCGAATACAAAGATCTGTCCGGGGAGAAAGGTCTTACCCTGGACTACGTCGTTGATGATGGTCGAAGAAGCCATCGAGCCTATCGGTGACGACATAGAGGAACTCTCAATGAAAGCACCAATGTCGGTGTCAAAACCGGCGGATCTCGGGTAGGGGGTCCCGAAATGTGCGTCTAGGCAGATGGTAACAGGAGACAAGGGGCACGATGTTTTACCCAGGTTCGGGCCCTCTTGATGGAGGTAAAACCCTACGTCCTGCTTGATTAATATTGATGATGTGTGTTACAAGAGTGGATCTACCACGAGATCAAGGAGGCTAAACCCTAGAAGCTAGCCTATGGTATGATTGTTGTTCGTCCTAAGGACTAAAGCCATCCGGTTTATAGAGACACCGGAGAGGGCTAGGGTTACACAGAGTCGGTTACAATGGTAGGAGATCTACATATCCGTATCGCCAAGCTTGCCTTCCACGCCAAGGAAAGTCCCATCCGGACACGGGACGGAGTCTTCAATCTTGTATTTTCATAGTCTTGGAGTCCGGCCAATGATGATAGTTCGGCTATCCGGACACCCCCTAGTCCGGAACTCCCTCAATGATCTTCCACCACAAGACCACAAGCAAAAAGGCAAGGATAAGCTTCAAGAGGAGATTGATGCATTTGAAGAAGCTCCCAAGGCCTTGGTCAAGTGGGTTCCCAAGACTACATCAAGTTCTACTTCATCAAGTACGACTACAACTCCAACGATTCCCATCAAGATGATGTGGATCCCGAAGAAGAAGAACTAGAGAGTTCTTGAGGGTGACTCCGCCAACATACTTCACTCTTATCATTTTGGCAAGAACAAGTGCAATCAACTTCCACATCTTATACTAGTCCATGGAGTCACAAACCCTCTTGTTGGTAAGACAAGGGACAAGGTAACCCAATGTTTTCATGGACATCCTCTTGTGTTTGCATCACTCTATGTCTATGGATATCCTTGTTTGTTCCTTGTGGGACTAGCCCGTGTAGGTATTGAAAGTGCAACTCGCTCCAAAGGATTGCTCCAAATGATCTACATCAACATTGAGCATCCACATCTTCAACACCTACATGAAGTCATCATCGACAAAACCCAAGGTTAGTTCATCCCTCTTAGGGGGGATCTCACATCTAGGGGGAGCTTTACTCTAAGAATTGAGCTAAAGCAATTCTAATGGTGTGAACACAACAATGCATTATGTAAAAGTGGCAACCCCACTTGAGCTTAAACAATGAGTATGACCTATTATCAAATGTTCTCATTTGACTCCTAAGTCAATATACTCATATATAGATGACCTAGTCATCGCCAATTGCTTGATAGATGCTAGAATGGTTGTGCTTGATTTGCCACATATTTCATTTGCCATTTTATTGTGTGAGCATGTCGTTTGCATATTTTACTCATTCAAGGACATCCACTTGTTGTTTTGCTTGATTGGCTTCTTTTCTTTTGCCAAGTGGATGGACAAGAATGCCTAAGAATCCTCTCTAGCTATCTATGCTTTTCTTGTCTCAAACTCTATTCATGCTACATCACAAAGTTTGATCAAGTTAGATTTGAACCACTCTGTGTGAGGAGCACTCGGAGTCCCTGATTCCTCATAGAATTAAACTTCCAAAACTTCTTTGTGCGTTTCGGTCTGACCGATTCATCCATTTCGGTCATATCGAGATCACTAAGTCGATCTAGGTTTTCAATCTCGGTGCAACCAATTTGAACTTTTCGGTCACACCGAGTTGCAGTAACTACTTGCAGTTATGCATCTCGGTGTCACCGAGTTGTTCCACCCGGTCACACCGACAGGGTCAGGCTATATATATCACCGGGCCGAAATTTGGAAATTTCTTCGAACCCCTTTGCCCGCACTCAGCCTGCTCTGCCTCCCTGGGTCTCTGGATCATCCTCCTCGTCGCCAGCTGCCTCCCGCCGTTGGTGTCCGCCGCCGTCAACGGGAATCGACTCCACCGTTGCCGCCGTAGCAGGTCCATCGCCGCACTTAGGGTATGGACTTGATCCTTCTGCTAATCTCACTCTGATACTTAGCACATTGTTTTGCCATGTATCTTGCCACGATTGAGATCACCCTATCCAGCGAAATCACTCTGTAGTTTAGTTGTGGATTGAAAATTTAGGGTTAGGTTTCCGCCAAAATCATCTCGGACCAACCGAGTTGTAGAAATCGGTTCCACCGATTTGGCTAAGGCCATTGCACATGTGATTCTCGGTCTGAACGAGAATTGCAAATCGGTGTGACCGAGTTCAGGACTTTGTGAAACCCCAGCAGTCTCGGTGCCACCAAACTGTGACTCGGTCCGACCGAGTTCACTACTTTAGGTTCCAAAAGTTGCTTCGGTATCACCCAGTTTTCAAATTGGTAGATCCAAAATGCTTTCTGTGGAAAACTAAAACTAAGTTTTTGACTCATTCTTTTGCAAAAACCTCTGTACTTTGTGATGCTCATCTACTCTACCTCATCTATATCTATTCACAGGGTCTGATGTCAGTGTTTGCATCATGTCAGATCAGAGTGGCAGTCAGAACAAGTATGAGGAGCAAGTTCACATGAGTGAGGGCACTAGTCCCTCTAGCAGCTATGATGGTAGCAGGAGCACACCCAGCAACTTACCTAAGGCAGCCACCAGGGCCAGAAAGAAGAGAACCTCAGATTCTGAGGATGAGGACTATGTGGCTGTTGAGGATGAGGCCACCTCAAAGAAGAAGGTGCTGAAGAAGGAATATGGAACAGCTGCTGCCACTAAGCCTGGTATGAGGACCAAAGCACCTGCAAGAAGAATTCCCATGTCTAAAGCCAGAGCCTCTACTCAAGTAACTTTGGAATCTGAACCCAAAGAGGCTGCTGCAGAAGGGAAGAAAGGGAAAGAAAGGGTCAAGAAGACCATGGCCAGGGTTGTTGGAAAGCCCTCCATGATGGAAGAAGAAGAGGAAGAGATTGCTGCAGCAGCACCTAAAGCTCAAAAGCTTATGGGAGATGCTATAAGATCAGGGGCTGCTCCATCAAAGCCCAAAGAAGCTCCCAAGGCAGCTGCACCAAAGCCCAAAGCTGCACCCAAGAGGAATACAAGGAATATTCCTGCTGGAGAGAAGAACAAGGCCCCAGTGCTTGAAGCTACTATAGAAGAAGAAGATGATGAGGCACATGTCTTGAGGAAGTTGAAGCCCAAAATTCTAGATCACAATGATGCTCATCCAGTAGCTGAGGACATGAATCTCAGGAAGGATGCAGGACTCAGACAGTGGAGATTGACCGATCCCTATGCAGTCAGGAGAAGAACTGTTGTGGACTACAGGTTCCATACAAAGGAACAACAGGACTTCTATGAGATAGTGCTACTTGATAAGAAGCCTATAGTCTGTGATATGAGATGGATAGACTGGAAGTACATCAGGGAAAATGAAGAACTATCCTGGAGTCTATGATAGTTTCAAGTCTTGTGGAGTAGAGAACTTTGTTGGGCAGAAGGTCACAAAGTGGAATGATGAGCTTATTATGCAGTTCTACTCCACAACTCATTTCTACCCAGATGGAAGGATTGTCTGGATGTGTGAAGGTACTAGGTACCAATCAACAGTTGAAGAATGGGCAAAATTGATCAATGCTCCTAAGGAGAATGAGGATGACTTGGATGTCTATGCCAAGAAGAAGAAGGATCACAACTCCATGGCACATATGTACATAGAGATCCCAGATGCTTCTCTTGAGATACACAAATTTGGATCAGTACATTACCTTCTGTCAGGTTTGCCAACAATCAACTGGATCCTCAGGCATACTCTATTGCCAAAGTCAGGTGATCACAAGATGATCAGAGGCCATGCAATTAACCTGATTCACATATTTGATGTGCCTCAAAAGTTCAAAGTCATGAGCCTAATTATGGAAACTATCAAGAGGACAGCTGCTAATCAGAAGAGAAGTTGTGGGTATGCCCCACAGATCCAGGAGCTAATCAGCTCCAAGATGGGCACTGACACATATCTCTTGGACAAGGAACACATGCCCATCTACCCAGACTTTGAGGACAACACTGTGGTAATGGATGAGAATGAACCATCTTCTGTACAAGCACAAGAGAAGAAGGAGAAGGCAAGGGCTGAGAAGGCTGCAAAGATGCCAACTGCTGAAGAGGCATCTCAGATTTTCCTGAAGAGCAAGCAAGACCAGCTCGGCTACTTGATTGCCTCCACTCTGAGGATTGAGAAGGGCTTGGCCACCCTGACTCAAAACCAGGAGAGCTTGGAGAGGATCATAGAGCAGAAGTTCTATGATTTAGATGTGAAGGTCATTGAGATACAGTCAGTTGTTGAGCAACTTCAGGATGAAGTGCAGAAAAAGAAGGGCAAGTCTACCACTGATGCATTTGCTAGAGTGCCCAGAAGTCAGAGATCTGTTGCAGTGCCAGTTACAGACACCAGAGCAACTTCGTCTACACCAGCAACTGCTTCAGTGCCACCAGCTCCAGTAGCCACTCCATCAGCTCCATCAACCTCAACTGATGCCTTCGTCCTTGGAGTTTTATCTACCCCGCCACCTGAAGACCAAGCCTGAGAGTCGTTTAGCACTATGCATTTTCTATGAACTTTTTGGTAACTTGTTGCCAAAGGGGAGAAAAATGTATAGATCACAGGCTTCGAGAGAGAGTGTTGCTTTTTGTTCTCTCTTGTTTTTGGTGGTTGAACTTTGTTATTTGCCTGATTGAAATACTCTATGCTTTTGTGTGATACTTGGATGATCATGTGGTTGATCATATACGATGCTACCTTAATGCTTGTTGGATGACATTATCCTTTTATATCCCTATATGATCATTCACTTTTCTTGATGATGAGTGCACATATTTAATTATTATCATTTTGAGCGCTCCACCAAGATGTATGTGACATGGAAGAGTAACCCATGATCCTAACTCATTGTGCATTTGCAGTCCAAAGCAAATCTTAAACTATGCACAAATTTAGGGGGAGCTCTTGCTTTTGACATACTTCTCAAAGCGACAACGTTTTTCAATCTTATTATCATTTGTCGAAGCTTTGATCTATATGTTGTCATCACCAAAAAGGGGGAGATTGAAAGTGCAACTATCCCTAGGTGGTTTTGGTAATTCCTAACAACATATAGCTCATTGAGCTAATGCTATTTCAAGATAAATATTTCAGGAAATCTCAATGGTTGGCATGGCATGGATGAGAAAAGTGGACCCCTCAAAATTCTAAGGACAAAAGGATTGGCTCAAGCTCAAAGCTCAAGACTCTACATTTTCTATTTTAGTGATCCAAGATCACATTGAGTCTATAGGAAAAGCCAATACTATCAAGGAGGGATGAGGTGTTGCTTAATGAGGTTCTTGCTCAAAATGCTTAGTGATATGCTCCAAAGCCCTCAACTACTTTCTCACATCTACATATGACCTAAACCAAAAGTCAAACTTGGCCCCACCGATTCTTTCCATCCGGCGCCACAGAGTTCAGATGTCATAGCCACTACCACAAACCCTAGGCAAATCGGTCTCACCGATAGGGATCTCGGTCTCACCGAGATGGGATTGTAATCTCTCTGTTTCCCTTTGTAACGTTTCAGTCCCACCGAGATGAGCGGTTGGTTCCAACGAGATTGCAATGTAAACTCTTTGTTTCCCTTTCATAACATTTCGGTCTCATCGAGATGAGTGAATTGGTCCCACCGAGTTTACCTGGCCAACTCTCTGGTTAGCTTATTACCAAAATCGGTCTCACTGAGTTTGTGTAATCGGTCTCACCGAGATTACGTTATGCCCTAACCCTAACCATATCAGTCCTACCGAGTTGCATGTCGGTCCCACCGAAAATCCTAACAGTCACTAGATTTGCTGAATCGATCCGACCGAGTTTATCAATTCGGTCCCACCAAGATTGGCAAGTTGTGTGTAACGGTTAGATTTTGTGTGGAGGCTATATATACCCCTCCACCTCCTCTTTATTCGTGGAGAGAGCCATCAGAATGAACCTACACTTCCAACATACATTTTCTGAGAGAGAACCACCTACTCATGTGTTGAGACCAAGATATTCCATTCCTACCATATGAATCTTGATCTCTAGCCTTCCCTAAGTTTCTTTCCACTCAAATCTTCTTTCCACCAAATCCAAATCCTGTGAGAGAGAGTTGAGTGTTGGGGAGACTATCATTTGAAGCACAAGAGCAAGGGGTTCATCATCAACACACCATTTATTACTTCTTGGAGAGTGGTGTCTCCTAGATTAGCTAGGTGTCACTTGGGAGCCTCCATCAAGATTGTTGAGTTGAACCAAGGAGTTTGTAAGGGCAAGGAGATCGCCTACTTCGTGAAGATCTACCGCTAGTGAGGCAAGTCCTTCGTGGGCGACGGCCATGGTGGAATAGACAAGGTTGCTTCTTCATGGACCCTTCATGGGTGGATCCCTCCGTGGACTCGTGCAGTCGTTACCCTTCGTGGGTTGAAGTCTCCATCAACATGGATGTACGATAGCACCACCTATCGGAACCACGACAAAAACATCCGTGTCTCCTAGTGCGTTTGCACTCTCCAAACCCTTCCCTTTATATTCTTGCAAGTTGCATGCTTTACTTTCCGCTGCTCATATACTCTTTGCATGCTTGCTTGAATTGTGTTAAGATTGCTTGACTTGTCCATAGTTGCTAAAATCTGCCAAGAACTAAAATTGGGAAAAGGATAAGTTTTTATTTGGTCAAGTAGTCTAATCACCCCCCCCCCTCTAGACATACTTTCGATCCTACATCCCACCAGGGCTCCGTTCAAAGCCTCTGCATCCCGTCATGCTACCTGAGCAAGCATACCATGCCCTGCACGGTGGACGCCTGGCTGAAATCCCCTGAATTCACAGAACTACAGTTGCTTGAGTTCTACTATTCCCCTGGAAATCACATACCACATACCGAATGCCATGAACTTGTGCCCTCAGCACCGATGTCCATCTCGCGGTTTTCTTCCTCTCTCCACACTGGCACCTTTGCACTGTGCTACCTACCAGATAATCTGGTACTAAACCTTCGACTCCCATTTCTCAAGAAACTTTCACTTGTGCGGGTTCGTATATCGGAGGCCTCATTGCACAGCATCATCCACTCCAGTTGCCCTGCCCTGGAGTGCTTGGTGCTTATTTTCATAGTTAGAATCTGTTGTCTCCAAATAAAGTCACCTAACCTTGTAAGAATTGGAATTTCTTTTGACGAAAGGCAGCTCATCATCCAAGATGCCCCTTCACTTAAAAGGTTGATCTTTGATTTTAGTTATTCACCGTTGCAAATAACCGTCCTCTCTGCGCCTAAACTAGAGACCTTGGGTGTAATACATGATCTCTGTGCTCATTTCAATATGGTGTTTGGCTCAACAGTTCTTCAGGTACTTTATATTATCATCTACACTTGTAACCATAAGCTGCATTTTAAATTTCTGCGCCTAAGTTATATATCATCTTGGAGTACACATTTTGTACTAATATTACGTTCTATGCTCAATGAAGAGTTTCTCCATGGATGGCCTATCAATGGTGCTGGATTCTGTCAAGATCTTATATATCCAAATGAATAGTTTTGATCTGAACAAGATTATTAGCTTGCTACAATGCTTTCCATGTCTGGAGAAGTTGTATATAAAGGTGATAATTTTGTGCACATTCGAAGCCCGCATATAGTGTACTAGAATTAACCGTTCAACTGTTGCTCTTTCGACACTCTTCTTTTATACCTTAACTATTTTCAATCTTCATGTCTATTTAGGAAACAGGACGGGGTAAGAAAGTTATAACCAATCGGTGGATTCGTAAGCATTGGGATTTTCTCACTTCTCATGAGATTCCATTGAAGACAATAATGCTAGAACGATATGCAGCCAACCGTGCAAACACTAGATTTGTCACATTCTTCCTGCTGAATGCGAGGTTACTATTGTCCATCAGGCTTAAGTTTATCAGCAGCATGGTTTTGACGGATGGGTATGTCGAAGAGCAAAAAAAGGAGTTTCAGGTGGGCAAAAGAGCTTCTGAACGTGCCGGGCTTCTATTTACAACATATTGTGGTCATAATCCAGTAAATTTTACGACCCAAGATGTTCATTCTTTGGACCTGACCGATCCATTTGACTGTGACTGCCGAAAACAGTGCTGGAGTTAGATGTTGTTGCCCTTTTCAACCTGGTTTTTTTTGTAAACCTAAACAATTAACCCTCGTGCTTTTGTACAGTTTGTAAGCTGGAGTTACATGTTCCTGCCCTTTTCAACTCGGCTGTGACTGTCATATTTTCTTTGAAACAAGGCAAATGGCTTGCCATTCGTTTAATTTAGAGTGAAATATTGTAACAAATCCCAACCAAGGGAAATAACATCACTCTCGCCGGCTGCTTGAGCTCACTGTGCATTACATAAGCCAAGTGATTAGCCCCCACCAGCACCCACAAACTTATTTTGAACTAGCACATCAAATGGGCTGTAAATTTCCATAGGAAAGGCTGCATGACCGTGACAGATTTGGATTCTGACATTTGGGACCCGCGAGGAAATAGCCTATCCAAGGTGGTGTCGACTTACTAGCCAGTCAACAAACGATTATGCCTACCAGCCGTTGGATTGACATCCAACAACTGTCGTGTATCTTCTATCTCTTGTCTTCTTCTTCCTCCGGCCGCCCAAACCAAACCACCCCGTTGGCTCCTCCTGATCCCGCCTCCCATGGTTGGCTGCGCCTCTGCCGCCCTACTATACATACCCTCCAACGTTGGCCAGTCCCTCCCTCTATTCCCCCACACGTCATGTTATTCTCCAGCGACGTCAGCCCCAACACGCACTCGCGCCTGAACCAGTCAACCCTCGTACTCCCCTTCGTCTGCGACTGGACCAGCGCATCTTCCACGACTCTTGTTCGTTCCGTACGAGGCCTCACCGTCGTCCTCCACCTTGCGGCCTTGGTTCGCTCGCCATGCGCAGTGCGCCGCCCTCTTGCATTGTCAACGTCGTCAACAATCGAGAGGAACAAGGAGATGATTGTACGTGGAGAGGATGACAGTAGGGACCCACCAGCGTCATGGCAGTACGCAAGCAAGTGCCTCTATATTGCAAGCCCAAAAATATGGTTCCTCGTAATGGTTGGACATCTGGGGCTCACGCCATTGTCAATGTAGTCAATAAACGAGAGAATTACACTAGGAGCGGCTGACACCAGGGACCCAGCAGGTTGCGCAGTTTTTTTAGGAACAAACAATTGTTATTTATACTAGTTTTAGCGACGGATCAGGGTAACAACGGGGCTGTGCGGGGGCTATGGCCCATCTAGCTAGGGTTTTATTTACGTTTACCACATCATGAGCCCAGTTGTGTTTTTTTGTTGCTGAAAATGGCTAGCCCGGTTCTATTTTTTAAAGAAATACCCAAACAAGGCCCACTTGCTTTATCGGCCCTGCTGGGCTGCAAATCTTTCAAGACGAGGAGAGTTTCATTCGGTTTGCCTAGAAATGGGATGTACATTTTTAAAACACATCAAATCGGGAATCAGTTTCAAATTTTTCATTAGAAGATTTTAAATTCCATTGATTTTTATGCGTGGACAATTATTTGGATTTTATATTTATATAAATTATTTTTCAAAATAGTTTGAATGTGAATTGATATTTCTGAATGAAAAACAATTGACCGCACCAAAATATGCAAATTTTCGTATACTTTTTAACCGTGGCCACAATATGGGGTGTAATGCTAACAAAAAGAAGATGGGCTCCAAAAAAATTCTTAAGAACTAGCAAATGGGATATACATTATTAGAAATAATGGCAGATGGGTTGTTTGCTATTTTCCACAGATTTGAGGCTGACTTGTGCGCCTACTACAGGTTGACGCGTATGCTTTGATAAACAAAAGGTTGACGCACACGCAACGCCCTGTCAACTTAGTCAACACACGAGAGCAGTGACTGTTGGATGTCCATCCAATGGCCATCGTGCTTCTTCAATCTCTGCTCTTCGTGCTCCAGCCGCTCAAACAAGCGCCGGCGGGACTGCCTGCTCCCTCCTCCCATGGCCAGCTATGCTGCCGCACAGGCCTCACGGCCCCACCGTACTCCCATCGCTGGCCTAGCCATCCCTCTACTCACCCACACATGTTGTTATTCTCCGGGGACGGCAGACGGACCAGTAAACCCTCGTACTCCTCCGCATGGGAAACAACTATCGAGTATTGCCTGGCTCCGTGTCGTTCCCTTCCTAGGCCTCGCCGTCGTCCACCGCCCTGGTGCTCTCGGCACGGCCTGGTCAACGTGGTCAATGAATGACATCCATCGGAAGTGGACTGTACGTGGAGAGGCTGCAGTTGGTCCATGGCCGCACGCAAGGAAATGCCTCCTTATTACGTGAAAAAATAATGATTCCTCCACCTGACAGCTAGGACCCACAGGAAGGGCCTCTATATTTCGCAAAAACAAACGTTCCCCCCACTGACAGGTCGGACCCACCAGCTATATCTTCGCACGCAAGGAAGTGCCTCCTTATTACGCCCAAAAAATGAATACCCCCTACTAGCTGGGACCCACCATATTGTTGGGCTGACTTGTGGGCCTACTAAGTTGACAAGGACGGAGGGCTTTGTCAACTTAGTCAATACTCTAGTGACCGTTTGATGTCCATCCAATGGCCATAGTGCTTCTTCAACCTCTGGTCTTCTTGCTCCAGCCGCCCAAAGCAGCGCAGGTCGTGCCGCCTGCTCCTGCCTCCCGTCGCTGGTTGTGCTACCGCGGAGGCCTCACCGCCCCCATACTACTCCCACCACTGGCCAGGCCATCCCTCCACTCACCCACACCCCATGTTATTCTGCGGCGACAGCAGCCTCACACCACAGCCGAACCAGTGAATGCTCGTACTCCTCTCCGCGTGGGCATCCACTGTCGCGTCTTCCCCGGCTCCGCGTCGTCCCCTTCCTAGGCCTCGCCATCGTCCACTGTCGTGGTGCTCTCAGCGCAGCGTGGCCAATGTGGTCAACGACAGACTTCCATCAGAAGAGTACTGTGCGTGGAGAGGCTGACAGTTGGGTCCACGGCAGCCGCAAGGAAGTGCCTCCTTATTACACGGAAAATAATTATTCCTCCACCTGACAGCAGGGACCCACTGGACGGGCCACCAGTATTTTGTGAAAAAAACGGTTCCCCTGACTGCTGGGACCCACCAGACAGGCCACCGTATTTCGCGAAAAAAAATGTTCCCCTCACTGTCAGCTCGGACCCACCGAAAGTGCCTCCTTATTACGCACAAAAAAAATGAATACTCCCCCGGCTAGCTGGGACCCACCTTGGTGGGAAGCTGACTTGTGGGCCTACTAAGTTGACGGGGACGGAGGGCTTTGTCAACTTAGTGAATATGAACAATTCTAGCTCCAGTGACCGTACGATGTCCATCCAACGGCCGTAGTGCTTCTTCAACCTCTGGTCTTCTTGCTCCAGCCGCCCAAAGCAGCGCCGGTCATGCCGCATGCTCCTGCCTCCCATGGCCGACTGTGCTACCACGGAGGCCTCACCGCCCCCTACTATTCCCACCGCTGGCCAGGCCCTGCGGCGACGGCAGCCTCTCACCGCAGCCGAACAAGTGAACCCTCGTACTCCTCTCCGTGCGGGCTTCCGCTGCAGCGTCTTCCCCGGCTCCGCGTCGTCCCCTTCCTAGGCCTCGCCGTGGTCCACCGCCGTGGTGCTCTCCACGCGGCGTGGTCAACATGGTCAAGGAACGACTTCCATCGGAAGAGTACTGTACATGGAGAGGCTGACAGCTGGGTCCATGGCGGCCGCAAGGAAGTGCCTCCTTATTATGTGCAAAATAATTATTCCTCCACCTGACAGCAGGGACCCACCGGACAGGCCAGCGTATTTCGCGAAAAAAACATTTCCCCCTTACTGCTGGGACCCACCAGCTACACATTCGCATGCAAGGAAGTTGTTGGAGATATGCCCTAGAGGCAATCATGTATGATGATATTTCCTATGTGTTTATGAATAAATATAGTCCTTGGACATTATCAATGATGTGTATCAGCAAGTACGTGACTTGTTTGTGGGACTATGCATTGTATGATGACTATCTTAAAAGGTCCCTAGTCGAAAGAGCTGTGTGGACACGCAGTCGACTAGACTAGCATATGACACGGTCGATGGCTTGGTCTCACTAGCCATGAAGCATTGGATGCTAACCAGATAATATGGACTTGGACAGGTCTGGTCGGATTCGAGGTAGTCAGATCCGAGTCGAGATAAGGTCTGAGTCGGACAGACCCAACTATGAGACGCAGCGATATGTCATCTGTGAGTCTCTAGTGCAACATACGTTCTATGTCCTAAGATCTGAGCTGACGCATGTACTTGGGATGGTGACAGACTTGCTTTGGGCCGACAAAACGCTACTCTGTGACTGGGTAGTTACAAAGGTAGGTTTCGGGTTTGTCTAGTCCCATGCTGTGAGACATGGTCGAGCAAGATGGGATTTGCCCCTCCGATAAGGAGAGATATACTCTAGGCCCCTTGTGTGATCCGACCAGGATAAGCATGGCCATGCGACAAGGATTATGAGATAATCCGGATAGTGGTCGGTATCACTGGAACAAGAAAGAGGTCGGGCTACCACAAGGATGACAGACTCGCCTTGAGCCCGACAACATATATTGTGTGGCAAAGGGAATAGAAGTATGACGTACAGGTTCGCTTAACCAGCTTCATGGTCTGCTTGGTGTTTGGCATGCCTTGCTAGAGGCCGCTACCAACCATGCAGTTCGGAGGTGATCCGAACTGCGACCAAGCTGACTTGAACCTAAGGGGTCCCGCACTTAAGGGAAGGAACCTACGAGGTCGGGTCCGAGGACACTGGTCAGATTTGATCCGAGCTATATTCGGATTGTGGCCGAGTAGACTTGTGGGCTTTAGGGTCCGTGTGAGGCCTAAGTGTTGAGCCCATGATGGACGCCTATATAAAGTGGAGGTGCAACACACTCAGGAGTTGATCTCTTCGGTGCTGCGACTAGGGTTTGCATGTGTTGCGAATAGCCATCTCCACTAGGCGACGACTGTGTGATTGGACCTAGCAGTCCGCCACACGGTGTTCCTCCTGCACGCGCGGATACCGTTAGAGGCGGTGCACTTGCGCCGCTCCGGCGAACTTGTACGTGGGATCGAACGACCGGCTGTTCGAGGGAGATCGGACGAGGAGGAGACGATCCACGCGGACGCGCTGCCCCAACTCTACTTCCGCTGCACGGCAATGCGCGTCTAGTGGTAACAAACTGTGATCCATCTCCCGTAGCATGTTCCTGTTGTTCTGCACATAGGAAAATTTTAATTTGCAGTCGACGCACCCTACCATAGATCCAACAGTGGTATCAGAGCCTCTGCTATAGGATTTGGTTTTAGATCATATGCATATTAGATATGAAGAGGCGGCAGATGAGATCTGTTGTCGTTGATGAGATCGGCTATGTGCATGGTTGATGAGATCAACTGCACATGGGGATTGAAGAGGCTATGTTTTCTGATGATCAGAGTCGATGAGGTCGTGACACAACCTACCCCTACTAGTCGGTATCCACCATCGGGGTTAACAGTGAAGCGTAAACCCGAATTGGACTCGCGATGATCGATAAGATTGTTCAGATCAGAAAATTCGGCGTGGTCGGAGTTCAGACGTGATCTGTGATTTCCAAAAACGTCGGGCGTTGTCCCTTCGAACCCCGCCCACTAACCGGCTAACGGGACCGCTGTGTGCGTAGCGCCGTGTATTTCGTACCCGACACACAAACCGGTAGAATGTGATTCTATGCATAACTTTGTTTTGCAGGCTTGATGTGAATAGTATGGCTCATGTGTATGTGATGCATGTGTGTAATTTATATGTGGCCGGCGTGTCATGTTTGTCATCCGGCGGGAGCCAAAGTGCTGTCATTATATTGTATAACGACCTGCGTGTTGACTTGTGACTCTATGTGAAATTCATTATTAGTTGTAGTAGTTGGATAATAGAGATTAGGTTGGTGGCTTGGCGTCCCGGTGTGAAAAACAAGATGGAGTTCGTAGATGGTCATCAGAGTCGGAGCCGACCTGGAAGAACGTCCATGAAGGAGCCATACTATTTCACAATATGGGTTTATTTGTGATTGTTAAGCTTCTTTGTTTCTATGCATGTTAGAATGGTAGAATGATCCCTCATGAATATCAAGCGAATTTCCATCCTCGATGTTGCACCTTCGCACGTCAAGTACGTCTAGTAGTGGGCTCATAAAATTGGGGTGCTGTTGGGTGTCCTTGAACTGAAGGGTTCGTGTCGGACACGGAGATGCACTGTGTCAGGTTAACTTGACAAGGCTATCAAAACGGTTTTGGGCCTTGTGGCAAAGAAGGTTGGGAGCCGGGGCATGAGATACCTTCCCGACCGAACGGAGTCATATAGATATATGATTAGCAAGGAGTTGCTTACCAAATAGGTATGTTGGCTAGCAGTGCTGCTACAGCTCACTAGTCACATGTGCTAGTTGGATCCTGAATCACTGAGAGTTTGCGAAGGGATGCTGACTTCAGTGGGAGTATTTCTGTTTAGGCTTGAATTACTCTACATAAGCACATTGCTTAGTGATTGCATATTTTCTGTTGTGGATCAATGGCACCACCTGCTCAACCCAACTTTGCATTGAAATCAATTCTGGAAAAGGATAAACTGAATGGAACAAACTTTACCACCTGGTATAGAAATCTGAGAATCGTTCTCAAGCACGATAAAACGGAACATGTTCTAGAGGATCCACTTCCAGAGGAACCTAACAATAATTCTAATGCCACAACTAAGAATGCCTACCAGAAACTTGTTGATGAATCAACGGAGATCAGTTGTCTGATGCTGGCTTGTATGGAGCCCGATTTGCAACAACATTTCGAAATTGTTGAGGCTTACGATATGATCAAGAGTCTCAAGAGCATGTTTCAAACACAGGCTAGGACCGAAAGGTTCAACGTCTGGTGATCCTTGATGGATTGCAAGCTGAAGGAAGGTGATCCACTAAGCCCACATGTGATCAAGATGATCGGATATGTGCAAGCTTTGGATTGGTTGGGCTTCCCGCTCTTAGATGAGCTTGCTACAGATGCAGTTATGGGTTCTCTTTCGCCCATCTATGGGACGTTCATCTCGAACTATCATATGCATGGCATGGATAAGAAGCTCACTGAATTGCATGGATGCTCAAAGTGGCAGAGCAGGATATTAAGAAAGGCACGCATCAAGTGTTGATGGTGCAGAAATCGGCTAAGTTCAAGAAGAGTTGGTCCAAGAAAAAGGCTTAGGCAAAGGGCATGGAGACGGTAACCTACGCTACTGCGCTGAAGTCTGGACCAGACTCAAAGACCGTTTTCTATCACTTCAAGGAGACCGGTCACTGGAAGAGGAACTGTAGCAAGTGGCTTGCAGAGCATGGCAAGAAGGCCGGGAATGCTGCTTCAGGCAAAGGTACACTTGTTGCATACGTTATAGACATTTACCTTGCTGACATACCTAGTAGCTCTTGGGTATTTGATACCGGATCGGTTGTTTATATTTGCAACTCGATGCAGGGGCTGGTAATAACTAGGTGTGTGGCACAAGGGGAGATTGACATCAGGGTCGGCAACAAAGCAAGAGTTGCTGCATTGGAGGTCGGCATGATGCAGCTCCAGCTTCCTTCCGGATTCATTATGGAATTGAATTCCTGCACTTAGTCGGAACATTATTTCTGCCTCATGTTTGATGAGTCAAGGTTATGAATTCAATTTAAAGGACAATGGTTGTTTGATATTTTTGAATGGTATGTTCCACGGCTATGCACCCATTGTTTATGGGCTATTTATATTGAATCTAGAACAGGAACCGGTCTATAACGTGAATGTCAAGAGGCATAAGCCTAATGAGATAAATCCGACATACTTTTGGCATTGCCGGCTTGGACACATTAGTCTGAAACGCATGAAGAAGCTCCATGATGATGGGCTCCTAACTTCGTCCGACTTTGAGTCGTTCAAGACATGCGAATCATGCTTGCTCGGCAAGATGACTAAGTCTCCTTTCGCAAAGAGTTGCGAGAGGCCGTCCGAGATATTGGAACTTATACATAGCAATGTGTGTGGTCCAATGAGCACAACTGCCAGAGGTGGCTATCAGTACTTCGTGACTTTTACCGATGACTTGATTAGATATGGATATATCTATTTGATGAGGCACAAGTCGGAAACTTTTGAAAAGTTCAAAGAGTTTCAGAATGAGGTTGAGAATCAGCTCAGCAAGACAATAAAGTTTCTATGATCAGATCATGGAGGTGAGTACATGAGCCAGGAGTTTGATGATCATCTGAAAAGTCGAGGTATAGTACCTCAGCTCACACCTCCGGGTACGCCACAAAGAAACGGCGTGTCGGACCAGAGGAATAGGACCTTGTTGGACATGGTCCGGTCTATGATGAGCAAATCGGATTTACCCTTGTCATTCTGGGGATACGCTCTAGAAACTGCAGCTTTCACACTTAATAGGGTACCATCAAAATCCGTAGACAAGACACGACATGAGATGTGGACTGGGAAGAGTCCTAGTTTGTCTTTTCTAAAGATTTGGGGTTGTGAAGCATTTGTCAATCGACTTATGTCAGACAAGCTTACACCTAAATCGGATAAATACGTATTCGTGGGATATCCAAGGGAAACCTTGGGATATAGCTTCTACAACCGGGAAGAGAACAAAGTGTTTGTTGCTCGGAATGGGGTTTTCCTTGAGAAAGAGTTTATCAATCGGGAGGCCAGTGGGAGGACGGTTCGACTTGAAGAAATTCAAGGACCACTCGGGGACGGCTCGACTGGAGATGAGATCATACCGGAGTCAGTCAGGGTACCCGTAGTGGAAGCGACACCGGAACCACGGAGGTCGGAAAGATTGCGCAGAGTGCGTGATGTATTGTTGCTAGAAAGCAACAAGCCGGCCACATATGCAGAAGCGATGGTGAGCCCAGATTCCGAGGCATGGCTAGAGGCCATGAGATCCAAGTTAAAGTCCATGGATGAGAATCAAGTCTGGGACTTGGTTGATCCGCCACCTGGCGTAACTGCCATTGGTTGCAAAGGGTCTTTAAGAAGAGAACCGATGTGGATGGAAATGTCCAAATCCACAAAGCACGGCTTGTCGCTAAGGGTTATGTACAAGTTCAAGGAATTGACTACGACGAGACTTACTCACCGGTAGTGATGCTGAAGCCGGTGAGGATCATACTAGCTATAGCTGCATATTTCGATTATGAGATATGGCAGATGGATGTCAAAACGGCTTTCCTTCATGGAAATTTAATCGAGGACGTGTATATGATACAGCTCGAGGGTTTTGTCGATCCGACTAGCACTAGTAAGGTTTGCAAGTTCAAGAGATCCATTTATGGGTTGAAGCAAGCATCTCGGAGTTGGAACATTTGTTTTGATGAGGTCGTCACTGGTCTCGGTTTCATCAAAAGCAAAGAGGACTCTTGTTTATACAAGAAGTTAAGTGGGAGCTCGATAGTGTTTTTGATCTTGTATGTGGACGACATACTACTGATCGGGAACGATGTTTCGATGTTGAACTCGGTCAAGGAGTCATTGAATGGAAAGTTTTCGATGAAGGACCTTGGTGAGGCAGTCTATATTTTAGGCATTAAGATCTATAGAGATAGATCGAGGAGGCTGCTCGGCTTGAGCCAGAGCACGTACATAGATAAAGTGTTGAAGCGGTTCAACTTGAGTGAGGCGAAGAAAGGGTTCTTGTCACTCTCACATGGTATAAGGCTAAGCGAGACTCAGAGTCCTTCAACATCTGATGAGCGAAGCAGGATGAGTAGGATTCCGTATGCCTCGGCAATCGGATCCATCATGTATGCCATGATATGTACAAGGCCTGATGTTGCTTTTGCAATAGGCCTAACAAGTAGATACCAGGCAAACCCAGGTGAGAGTCATTGGGCAGCGGTCAAGACTATTTTGAAGTACCTGAAAAGGACTAAAGAGATGTTCCTAGTTTATGGAGGTGAGGAAGAGCTTGTCGTAAGGGGTTACGCCGATGCTAGTTTCCAAACCGACAGAGATGATTGTCGATCACCATCTGGATTCATGTACGTCCTGAACGGAGGAGCAGTGCACTGGATGAGTTTCAAGCAGGATACGGTGGCCGATTCTACCACAGAAGCCGAATACATTGCGGCTTGTGAAGCTGCAAAGGAAGGTTTTTGGATCCGGCATTTTCTGGATGATCTTGGTATTTTCCCAGCCTCGGTGAAACCGTTGGACCTTTATTGTGACAATTCTGGTGCCATCGCACAAGCCAAGGAGCCGAGGAATCACCACAAGGTCAGACACATAGACCGGAAATATCACCTGATACGAAAGATCATAAAGAATGGTGATGTAGAGTTATGCAAGATTCACACGGATGCAAATGTTGCAGATCCGTTGACTAAGCCACTTCCACAACCCAAGCATGAGGGGCACGTTAGAGCTATGGGAATTCGATGTCTATTTGATTGACTCTAGTGCAAGTGGGAGACTGTTGGAGATATGCCCTAGAGGCAATCATGTATGATGATATTTCCTATGTGTTTATGAATAAAGATAGTCCTTGTACATTATCAATGATGTGTATCAGCAAGTACGTGACTTGTTTGTGGGACTATGCATTGTATGATGACTGTCCTAAAAGGTCCCTAGTCGAAAGAGCTGTGTGGACGTGCAGCCGACTAGACTAGCATATGACACGGTCGATGGCTTGGTCTCACTAGCCATGGAGCATTGGATTCTAACCGGATAATATGGACTTGGAAAGGTCTGGTCAGATTTGACGTAGTCGAATCCGAGTCAAGATAAGGTCCGAGTCGGACAGACCCAACTATGAGACGCAGCGATATGTCATCTATGAGTCTCTAGTATGACATATGTTCTATGTCCTAAGACCTGAGCTGACATATGTATTTGGGATGGTGACATACTTGCTTTGGGCCGACCAAACGCTACTCCGTGACTGGGTAGTTATAAAGGTAGGTTTCGGGTTTGTCTAGTCCCATGCTGCGAGACATGGTCGAGCAAGATGGGATTTGCCACTCCGATAAGGAGAGATATACTCTAGGCCCCTTGTGTGATTCGACCAGGATAAGCATGGCCATGTGACAAGGATTATGAGATAATCCGGATGGTGGTCGGTATAACTGGAAAGAGAAAGAGGTCGGGCTACCACAAGGATGACAGACTCGCCTTGAGCCCGACAACATATATCGTGTGGAAAAGGGAACAGAAGTATGATGTACAGGTTTGCCTAACCAGCTTCATGGTCTGCTTGGTGTTCGGCATGCCTTGCTAGAGGCCGCTACCAACCGTGCAGTTCGGAGGTGATCCGAACTACGACCAAGCCGACTTGAACCTAAGGGGCCGCACGCTTAAGGGAAGGAACCTACGAGGTTGGGTCCGAGGACACTGGTCGGATTTGATCCGAGCTGTATTCGGATTGTGGCCGAGTAGACTTGTGGGCTTTAGGGTCCGTGCGAGGCCCAAGTTTTGAGCCCGCGACGGACACCTATATGAAGTGGAGGTGCGGCACACTCAGGAGTTGATCGCTTCGGACTAGGGTTTGCATGTTTTGTGAATAGCCATCTCCACTAGCTGACGACTGTGTGGTCGGACCTAGCAGTCCGCCGTACGGTGTTCCTCCTACTCGCGCGGATACCGTTAGAGGCGGTGCACATGCGCCGCTCTGGTGAACTTGTACGTGGGATCGGACGACCGGCTGTTCGAGGGAGATCGGACGAGGAGGAGACGATCCACGCGGATGCGCTGCCCCAACTCTACTTCCGCTGCATGGCACTGCACGTCTAGTGGTAACGAACTGTGATCCATCGCCCGTAGCATGTTCCTGTTGTTCTACGCGTAGGAAAATTTTAATTTCCAGTCGACGCACCCTACCATAGATCCCAACAGAAGTGCGTCCGGGCAAAAAAACGATTCGCCCCCCTGACTGCTAGGACCCACCAGCTACATCTTCGCACGCAAGGAAGTGCGTCCGGGCAAAAAAAAATGATTCGCCCCCCTGACTGCTGGGACCCACCAGCTACATCTTTGCACGCAAGGAAGTGTGTCCGAAAAAAACGATTCGCCCCCTGACTGCTAGGACCCACCAGCTGCATCTTCGCACGCAAGGTGGTGCCTGACAGTCGGGACCCACCTGGTCGAAGCGTACGTAGCATTGTCATTCTGGTCGCAAACGTGTATGTACATACTGGTGGATGTAGAGGCACGCACGTGTCGTAGTAGAGGCGCGCACGTGTCGTAGTAGAGGCGCCCATGTAGCATGTACATGTACGTACAACGGCCAGGGTGCAAGAAACAAAATACGGCCACATACGTACATACGGCCGGGGTCTCGAACGCCTACTCGCGATACGTACGGCCAGGGCTCGTGTACATGGCTGGGTCGGAACGGAGAAACGGCGTCGTCGTCGTGTTCATGGGGAGGCAACGGAATGTGTCGTGTTCATGGGGAGGCAACCGAACGCGTGGGAGCCAACCGGCTTGGACGGAACAATCGATGGAAACGAGGCCTGGCGTACCGTAGAACGGAGGAAACAGCCTTGTGTTCGACTGGCCACATTCAAAACGGGATCCTGTTCATCGGCAGGGGTGTGGCGTACCGCAAAACGGAGAAAACGGACCTCCTACGGTTGAAACGGGGGTCCTGTTGATCGGGAGGGGTGTGGCGTACCGCAAAACGGACGAAACGGACTTGTGTTGGAGCGCTTCGGTCGAAACAGGGGTCCTGTTGATCGGGAGGGGTGTGGCGTACTGCAAAACGGACGAAACGGACTTGTGTTGGAGCGCTATGGTCGAAACGGGGGTCCTGTTCATCGAGAGGGGTGTGGCGTACCGAAAAATGGGACTCCGCGGGATACTGTTCATCTCCACCGTCGACCTCCTCCAGCGTCCACGGGCTACCGTTGACCTCCTCCAGCCTTCACGGGCTTCTGTTCATCCAGCCTCCACCGTGCGCTACTCCACCGGCTACTGTTCAACCAGCCCTCCATGGGTACCCCTCCATCGTCTACTATTCATCCAGCCCTCCACAGGGTCGTCCTGTTCATCCAGAGGCAACGTCACAGGGTCCTGCATCCGCCCCCACCGCTCACTATTCATCCCCCCCCCCCCCCCCCCGCAATGCTCACTATTCATCCAGAGAGGCAGCATCGATCGACTTCAGTTAGCAGCTGTAGCAAAGGAACCGCTCGATCGGGTTCAGTTAACAGCCATCGATCAATCGCTCGGGTTCAGTAACGCGTAGCCTGCAGTGCAATCGCTCGGGTTCAGTTAGAGCCCAACGCCTTGCTCGGGTTCAGTTAGAGCCAACGCCTCGCACACACGCGCGTACGTGTACGAGAGAAATACGCATCGCTCGGCCCCCTACCACCCACCGTAACCGGGAACTCCCTGAAATTTTCCTCGCCCTCGCTTCTACCACGGTTTTTTCCGTCATGGACGGCCCAAAGAATGTCATGCAGCTGCATCTCCGGCCTGCCCAGGACGAAAAGCCCATTTTCTATCATGATTTTTTGTCATAGAAGTAGGAGCCCACCACATCTATGATGATACCGGGTTTTGTCACAATTATCATCATAGAAGTGTCATATGTATGACAAAAAAATCGTTCAGCCCAAAATGTCACGGATGTGTCTTTTTTTTGTAGTGTAAGCTCCTTATCAGTTAAGTTTATCCGGCGAAAGGTTTCATAATAAAGGATATTGATGCTGCTACCTCCATCCATGAGTACCTTGGTGAATTTATAACCCCCGACTTGAGGGGCTACCACCAACGCTAGCTGGCCCGGATTATCAACCCGGGGCAGGTGATCCTCTCCACCCCATGTGATTGGATGCTATGAACACCTCGGGTATTGAGGTACCATCGGCTCAATTGCGTTGACCGCACGCTTATGAACCTTCTAATCCCGCTTGCAAAGACTTGTCGTAAAAACATGATACTGGCCATTGTTAAGCTGCTTAGGGTTGCTCTGGTATCCTGACTGATGTTGTTGTTGCTGATTACTTGGACCAGGTTGTTGATTATAACCACCCTGACCGCCTTGTCCTTGGTATCCAGAATTTGAACCGCCACCCCCAAAGCCTGGCCCCTGTGAGCCGGAGCCTGGCCCGCTAGGGGGGCATTATTATTGCCATGGAAGCTAGATTTCATGTACTCCATCATGATGAAACAGTCCTTCCAAGCATGAGTCAACGGTTGATCGGGTTGACTGTGCTTCAGGCAGGGGTCATTAAGTAGCACCTCAAGGTTAAATTTTGGTCCTCCTACCTTACCCTTACGATGCTGATTCTTGTGCTTGGCATTAGTGTTAGCCAAAAAATCTAACCCGCCATCATTCTGCTTGCACTTGCCATCATTGCCCTGGTTATTGCCCATCGTGTTTTGCTGCTGACCCTTACCATTACCACCTTTCTCCCCCTTGTTAGATTTCTCCTCATCAAATCCAGGGTCCTTGGTGTTGTCAGAATCAGCATACTTAATGAGAGCCGCCATAAGCTCTCCCATGTCATTGCGGTGACGTTTAAGCCACCCCAGCTTCTGCTTGAGGGGCGTGAAGTGACAATTCTTCTCCAAAATTAGAACTGCAGAGCCAGCCGCAATGCTATCTGATGAGTGGATAATGGCTGAGACCTGCCAAACCCAATGGTGGACCAACTCATCCTCTCGCTGCACGCAGTTGTCCAGGTTAATGATCGATAGTGGTTGATTGCATGTTCCCTTAAAATTCTGAATAAAGCGTGCCTTTAACTCAACCCATGAATTGACAGAGTTGGCGGGCAGCCCTTTCAACCAGGTTCGAGCCGGCCCATCCAACATCATGGTAAAGTACTTAGCACACACAACATCATTAACATCTAACATTCTCCATAGCTAGCTCATAGCTCTCAATCCAGGCCTCAGGCGGGAGGTCCGCTGTATAATTAGGCACCTTACGTACACCAACTGTCCTAGATGTCATCCCAGCCCCCATGGACGCCGAAGGGGTTAACTGAAACTGCTGGTGAGCCCCGGGCTGCACTGTCAATTCCACCTCATGACGAGCTCTAGCCTGATCCACAAGGGCCTGAGCAGCATTCTCATTATGGGGCAGGTTATTTCCACGGGGCGGTTCATCATTACGAGGTGGGTTATGACACCGTTCGCTGCTGGACACTGCCGATGACTCAACACGCCGGCTGTAACTTCGACTTTGGCACGACGTTGAATGGATCCGTTCACGGCTATACGAGTAAGCCCTCTGCTGAGCCACCGCTGACTGAAGAAGCTCCACAGCGTTCCGGGTCTCTCTTGCAGCTGGGGACTCGCCCTCGATCAGAATAGCTGCTAACCATGAAGCTATAGCAATCATGTTATCAAGTGGGTTGGAGTAATGACTAGGAGGCGTCGGTATCCTGAGAGGCGGGGTCAAATCTATACAAGGTGCATCTGGCATACGGGGGTGTGTCGGTGTCAAAATGGCAAATCTCGGGTAGGGGGGCCCGAACTGTGCGTCTAAGGCTAATGGTAACAGGAGGCGGGGGACACGATGTTTACCCAGGTTCGGGCCCTCTCGATGGAGGTAATACCCTACTTCCTGCTTGATTGATCTTGATGATGTGAGTATTACAAGAGTTGATCTACCACGAGATCGTAGAGGCGAAACCCTAGAAGCTAGCCTATGATTATGATTGTTGTTTTCCTATGGACTAAACCCTCCGGTTTATATAGACACCGGAGGGGGCGAGGTTTACATAGATTCGGTTACAGAGAAGGAGATCTACATATCCGGATTGCCAAGCTTGCCTTCCACGCAAAGGAGAGTCCCACCCGGACACGGGACGAAGTTTTTAATCTTTTATCTTCATAGTCCAACAGTCCGGCCAAAGTATATAGTCCGGCTGTCCGAGGACCCCTCCTAATATAAGACTCCCTCAGTAGCCCCCGAACCAGGCTTCAATGATGATGAGTCCGGCATGCAGATTGTCTTCGGCATTGCAAGGCGGGTTCTTATCCAAAATCCCTGAGTACCTGTTGTAATGAGCAGTGTCCGGATTCCCATCAATGTTGCACTCCTCGGCTTCTATGCTTCAATAATGGTTATCTCCACGTGTCGAGTGAATGCAAGAAGTCGGGGCATTCTTACATTTGCCACCCTGACCATGTAAGTAAATCATCTATTTAAAGAGGCAGGGATCCTCAGATCCAAATCACACCATCTCCTCCCAGCGAGTATCCATCAGAGCGCGCCCGGAAAAATCCATCCCATCATGGCTGGCCATCGCGGCTCCTCCTCTCGCTCCCGTAGCACTAAGCCAGGCAATTGGGAGAAGTATTCCGTCCCCCATAGCCGATTGGTAGAGTTGCAGACCCAGGGGTTTCTCCCGCCTGCATACATGGTCCCCGTCTGAGCCAGACTAGCCACTTACAATGGCGGGGAGCAAGCGGAGAGTTTTCCCAACCCGTCCAAGGGGGAGCGGGTATGCCTTGTCCCTTACTTGCTGAGGGGACTTGGATTTCCAATCCATCCATTCCTCCGCGGGCTCCTGGATTTATATGGCCTCCAGCTGCATAACTTCACCCCCGCCTCCATTTTACACATCGCCGGCTACATCGCCTTTTGTGAGCTGTTTCTGGGCTGCGAAGCTCATTTCGAGCTATGGAAGAGGCTATTCTGCCTCGTACCCCGTACTCAGGAGGGGGCAATATATCAAGTGGGCGGAGCTGAAATATGGCGCATCGCCGGGACCGGATACCTGTCCGGTACCCCGAAGAAGACTTCCGAAGACTGGCCCTCGGAGTGGTTTTATATGGAGGATGTCCCCCTTCCGTACCCTATTCGGATGGGCCTTCCTGAGTTTGCAAATGACCCGCTGAAGAAACGCCACTGCTGGCGGCCCCGGAGCCCCCAGGAGGAAGATAACAGAGAGGTCATCTTCCTGATGGACAGGATAAAGACGCTGGCCAAATCGGGACTGACAATAATTGAGGTTATGTCGATATGTATAATGTAGGGAGTGCAGCCACTTCAATATCGGGGGAAACCCATGTGGCACTTCAATGGAGAAGACGATGCCACCCGCTACGGCCTTAAAGGTCCGGACTCCGCTGCCACTCTGGCAAAAATAATGTCCGATTTTTACAAAGGGGAAGAAGAGGAGTTCATCCCTATTAAGCCACGGGATGGATTCTCCATGTACAACCCCCCAAGCTGGGTGAGCTGCTATCTTTTATTCCAGTCTTTCCCGCATTCTTCATCACAAATATTTACCTAGCCAATTCAAAGCAGGAACTGCGAATAGCTATGAGGGAGGTCCATAGCCCGTCTCCACAGCCAGAGGACCCCGACCGGGCCCCCGACCCTGGACTCAAAGAAGATCCGAACATATTTGTGGAGCTCGTCGACAGGACATTTTACCAGCTAAGTTGTGACGGTGCCTTGGTGGCCATCATAGCTGATTATCCCAGCCTACTCCCTGCATCACATGTAAGTAAAACCAGAGTCCCAACTTCCAAGAAGGATCCCCTCTTTGCGCCTTACCCACCGCACTTGTATTGCGTTTTACAGGGAAGGCCATCAGGGGGCCATGCCGAACCTGCGGTGACTTGCCAACAAGGGGCACCAAAGCCGGGTAGGCTTAAAAGGAAGGCGGTCAGGACCGAGACGTCGTCGCAGAGGTATGATTAAAAACCCGCTACGTAATTATAGTCTTTTAAAATATGACAATGTCCATGGTTCCCTGGCAGAAAAAGCGCTCGTCGGACTGTATCCGGAGACTCTGCCGGCCACGCCTCCACCAGCCGGACTCCGAGGCCAGACTCGAGGGCGGAGGTCAACGCGGGGACAACGCCAGACGGTCCTGCTATAGAGGATGCACATAGATTATCCGCTACAAACTCCAAAGTGGAGAGCGCCATGAATCACAGGCGCCGATGGGCCACACTATGCGACCCTAACTTCTCTGAAGAGGCGTTCAATGCCTTCAACTCAGGGGATGCGTACATCTGAGCTGCTCAAGATGGCCTTGCCAGAGCCACGGACCTGTATGTAAAGGATATGCGGGTAAGAAAATCTGATAAGTATGTATATCAGTAGCCCCTGAGACTTGAAACAGCTGGCACAACTAATTTAAGGATCATTGTATGCATAGGTTCTTACGGAGAAGAATACCCAGTTGACTCAAGAGCTGGAGGAATGCAAAGCCCAGCTACGGGCCGCAGTTGCCGGATTGGAGGAGTCCACGAAGGCCCCATCTGGTAACACTTGTCTTGATCGAAAAGAATGCAATGGCATGTACCAGTTAGCATTCGGCATGAATGCAAATCTAATAATATATTCTGCACACAATCCCGGAGGTAATCCGGAGATCGTACCGGAGGATGAGCAACATGCTCAACAACAGCTTAAGGCTGGCGAGTGCGTGCTTACAAAGGTTATACGGGAGAAAAATAATCTCCAGGACGCGAACACCCAACTGGACGTCGAATTAAAGGACGTTCAGGCCCAGCTTGCTGACTCCGTGAAGGAGAATAAGAGGATTCGACGCAACATTTTTAGTAAGTGCTCGAATGAACCATTATAAAGTTCGGCGAAGAAGCAGGCTAACAAAATTATATCTGTAGGTATGTTGACAGGTCGTCCCGAAGAGGAGAGGCCCGGATCTGTAGGCGATCTTCTGCAAGAGCTCTCACAACTGCACGAACAAGTTCGACAAGTGATGCAGGGCATTGCCCAGGCCTTGTGGCCATCCGCCTCCCTGCCAGGAAGCATGGGGAGCTTGTAGAGATGCTCAAGGGAGCGCGGCGGCGCTTCCGATTATGGAAGATATTGGCCTGCCGACAAGGTGCAAGGGAAGCCTGGGCCATGGTGAAGACGCGATACACCAAGGCTGACCTGAACCACATGGCCGAGGTCGGACCTGTAGGGTTAGATGGGAAAGAGATCCTTGTAAGTCTGGTATATGACCAGGTAGCATTAGCCGCTAAGTATTCCCAACAGGATTGTAGGCTAGACAGCCTGTTGGATGGTATAGAAGAAGAATTTAGTCAGTCTAAGTGACTTTGTACTTCAAAGGACATATTTTGTCCCTAGCCGGATTATAAATCATTTGTCTTGGCAGACCTTTTCGCTTCAACCTCCGGACCCGATAGTCCGGAGTGTATCCGAATACCCGCTCAGTTATGTAAAAACCGGGGCACGCGTGGAAACCAGGCGTAGAGGTCATAAGTGCTTGAACAGACAAGTACCCAACTAGCTATGTTATATTACATGGATAGTAAGAAACATCTTCCAGGGAGAATAGTTCCGTTAAGGGTTCCTTTTCCTGGGTACACATGCATTAATGTGCATGTCCGAACTGCGAAAAGTGACGCAGGATATAAACCTCTGGGGGCATGTATTGCAATAAATAAGAAACATCTTTTGTTCACCGATCGAATATTCTCTTAAGAACACTGGCTTTCGGCTTCACCCAGTCTGAGGTACACATCCGGCTGACCCGGCAGTAACAATCACAGAGGCGCTCCCCTTATGCCCTAACCGAATTAACAGGAACATAGGGCATAAACACAAGAGCCAGGCAACCCAGCTTGGCCCAAACTTAAGTCATATCGATGCATATAATGGTGAAAAAAGGTACATATGGAGGAATGATGCATATGTAGTGGGCATAAAGCCCAGAAGATAATTATATTAAGCTTCTGTATAAGAAGCCCCCAGGTATATTGAGCGCGCATAGCGCGGCAGGAGTGTGCGGTCGAAGCATACTTTAAGATTTTAAGGCTATATAAAAAAGAAAAAGAGAGAGGATATAACTTAAAAAGGAAAGGTGGAGGTAAGGAGACGAACACAGAGTTCGGCACTAGGAGTAGAATCTTTGGAGCCTGGCCGCGTTCCATGGGTTCGGCTCGAGTCGATTATCTGATGCATCATGCAGATGGTACGCTCCCCCGGTGAGAACTTTATCAATAATGAAGGAACTTTATCAATAAAGAATCAAGGTCAGGGGGCCCACAGGCTGTCCACGAGACAGCCCCCCCCCCTAGGGGCGCACCCTCCTATCTCGTGGGCCCCCTGGACCTCCTCCGACCTCAACTCCAACTCCATATATACCGTCTCGGGGAGAAAAAAATCAAGGAGAAAGTTTCATCGCGTTTCACGACACGGAGCCGCCGCCAAGCCCTAATCTCTCTCAGGAGGGCTGATCTGGAGTCCGTTCGGGGCTCCGGAGAGGGGGATTCATCGCCGTCGTCATCATCAACCATCCTCCATCACCAATTTCATGATGCTCACCGCCGTGCGTGAGTAATTCCATCGTAGGCTTGCTGGATGGTGATGGGTTGGATGATATTTACCATGTAATCAAGTTAGTTTTGTTAGGGTTTGATCCCTAGTATCCACTATGTTCTGAGATTGATGTTGCTATGACTTTGCTATGCTTAATGCTTGTCACTAGGGCCCGAGTGCCATGATTTCAGATCTGAACCTATTATGTTTTCATGAATATATGTGTGTTCTTGATCCTATCTTGCAAGTCTATAGTCACCTATTATGTGTTATGATCCGACAACCCCGAAGTGACAATAATCGGGATACTTCTCGGTGATGACCGTAGTTTGAGGAGTTCATGTATTCACTATGTGTTAATGCTTTGGTCCGGTTCTCTATTAAAAGGAGGCGTTAATATCCCTTAGTTTCTACTAGGACCCCGCTGCCACGGGAGGGTAGGACAAAAGATGTCATGCAAGTTCTTTTCCATAAGCATGTGTGACTATTTACGGAATACATGCCTACATTACATTGATGAATTGGAGCTAGTTCTATATCACCCTATGTTATAACTATTGCATGAGGAATCGCATCCGGCATAATTATCCATCACTGATCCATTGCCTACGAGCTTTTCATATATTGTTCTTCGCTTCTTTACTTTTCCGTTGCTACTGTTACAACTACTACAAAAACCCAAAAACATTTACCTTTTGTGTTGCTACTGTTACCATTACTATCATACCACTCTTGCTACTAAATGCTTTGCTGCAGATACTAAGTTATCCAGGGGTGGTTGAATTGACAACTCAACTGCTAATACTCAAGAATATTCTTTGGCTCCCCTTGTGTCAAATCAATAAATTTGGGTTGTACTTCACCCTCGAAAGTTGTTGCGATCCCCTACACTTGTGGGTTATCAGCTTGTCGCTTAGGTTTTGAAAAGCGCCGAAGAGTCCGCTTGACCGGCTTGTATCCCTTTAGTATGTTTAGGCTATGCTCAGCCAGCTTGCGTGGGATACCTGGCATGTCTGAAGGATGCCAGGCGAAGATGTCCCAATTCTCGCGCAAGAACTCTCGCAGAGCAGCGTCTATTGTGGGGCTCAGTTGTGCCCAATGGATGCTGTTTTTGTAAGGTCCGTTGGGTGGACCTAGAATTTGACTATTTCGTCCGCTGGTTTGAAAGAGGTGGACTTGGGTCGTTTGTCAAGTATTACGTCATCCCTGTCCACTGTGGAGCGCAGCACAGTTAGTTCTTCAGCCGCGAGTGCTTCGAATAATGCCTCAAGGGCCAGTGCGACGGTTTTATTTTCGGCGCGGAGTGCTACGTCCATATCACTAGCTAGAGTGATTATTCCATTGGGCCCGGGCATCTTGAGCTTCATGTACCCGTAATGGGGTATAGCTTGAAAGCTCGTGAATGCATCCCGCCCTAAAAGGGCGTGGTATCCGCTACTGAACGAGGCCACTTGGAATGTGATTTCTTCGGACCTATAATTCTCCGGCGTGCCGAAAACCACATCTAGTGTGATTTTTCCCGCACATCGTGCTTCCCGACTAGGGATTATTCCCCTGAAGGTCATGCTGCTTTGCTCAATGCAGCTCTTGTCTATTTCCATTTTGTTAAGAGTCTACTCGTAGATGAGGTTTAATCCGCCTCCGCCATCCATGAGCAGTTAGTGAGCCAGAAGCCGTCCACAATTGGACTAAGGACCAGAGCGGCTAGTGCTCAGACTGTTCGGAATTGAGGTTCGTCACTGGCATTGAAGGTTATGGTCGTGTCGTTCCATGGATTTATTGTTGCGAGGTGGCAGACTTCGGCGAGGCTACGGAGTGCTCGCTTGCGCCTGTTATTTGAGGCGAAAGTCTCGAAGACTGTCAGTACTGTATTGTTATTTTCTGCGGGATGGTGTTCTGCGGTATTGTAGATGAGGAGATCCTCGCCGCTCTTGGCCACCTGCCGGAGTATCCAACATGCTCTCAGGCTGTGTGTTGGTATGGTATCCGGTGTACTATGAATTTTGCATGGCCCATTGAGCCATCCCTCCAATACGGTTCCACGCCTGTAGTGGGCTTTGGTTTCTTTGTAATTGGATCGGGTGACTTGCGAGAGTGCACACTTTTTGTTCGGACGAGGGGTTTAGTGAGTGCTGGAGGATCCCAGAATTTTGTTTGGGTTTTCCATGCGCTTTCCATCCCATAGTACTTCTGTACTATGGTCGCCAAGTCAGCGAAGTGTGCTATGTCACGACGACTTATGGCGTTGAGAATTCCCTTGTCCATGCAATTTTTACAAAAGAATGAGATTGTGTCTTCCTCGCGACAGTCCTTAACCTTGCTCATTACAAGGAGTAATTTGGCCTAAAAGTGATGTACTGTCTCTTGGGGCTCTTGTCTAATGTGGGAAAGATCACTTGTGTCTGGGTGGGTGGGTAGATTTAAGTCCAAACCCTGACCCGATCTGAGACCCAGGGGCAGAGGAGTTTCCAAGCTTGGCGGCTCAGACTCCCGGATGATGCCCAATTTTCCTAGCCCGCCGTCTGATTCTAGGTTCGGAGCCTGGGCCATGTCCTCCCGTAGACGGGTATCCGACTCGGAGAGCTCGGGAATCCAGACATAGTTCATCCTTAAAAAAGAGGAAGAATCGCTGCATTGTTCCTCCACCACCGCTATCTGATGGGTGACCAGCGGAGAGATAATCTCCCTTTGGTTGGGTTTAAGCCCGATCCGATCATAGTCCGTAGCGACTCCCAGGGCGGCGATGCGATCCAAGAGCTCGTTCAGGGAGGAGATCTCCATTGGATCCATCTGCTCGGTGAATTCCGAGCTGACGTGGAGGCTGTTCTTGACGACCTGAGAAGTCATCATCGGCGCGGCGGCCAAACGGGCGGTCATGACGAAGCCGCCAAGCCGGAGAGTCTGGCCTACAGCCAGGGCTCCCCCAGAGGTGATGTTGTCCTTGACAAGAAGGCAAGCCATTAAACCTTATCGTGACGGCACAGTGGAACTCTCAATGAAAGCACCAATGTCGGTGTCAAAACCGGCGGATCTCGGGTAGGGGGTCTCGAACTGTGCGTCTAAGGCTAATAGTAACAGGAGGCGGGGGACACGATATTTACCCAGGTTCGGGCCCTCTCGATGGAGGTAATACCCTACTTCCTGCTTGATTGATCTTGATGATATGAGTATTGCAAGAGTTGATCTACCACGAGATCGTAGAGGCTAAACCCTAGAAGCTAGCCTATGATTATGATTGTTGTTGTCCTACGGACTAAACCCTCCGGTTTATATAGACACTGGAGGGGGCTAGGGTTACACAGAGTCGGTTATAGAGAAGGAGATCTACATATCCGGATTGCCAAGCTTGCCTTCCACGCAAAGGAGAGTCCCACCCGGACACGGGATGATGTCTTTAATCTTGTATCCTAATAGTCCAACAGTCCGGCCAAAGTATATAGTCCGGCTGTCCGAGGACCCCCTAATCTAGGACTCCCTCAGGTTGAGTTGTCGCTTCGGTCACAGGCGCCTCGACAGCCCGGGTCACACCGGGTGGGTTACTCGTCCCTGATCTGGGCGTGTCAAAGAGATTTCTCTCCTCAAACTATGAAGGTAAATGGCTCTGGTGCCTCCTTCGAAGAACAACATTTGATGTGTTTTGATCCAGATTTAGACGAAAGGCCTCCACCCTTATCAGCTGTGTTTTGGCCTCCAATGCGGTTCGCTCCATGGCCATCCTAACCTTCTCTGCCTCAAGATCCTCTCGTGCCTTTGCCACCTCGTCTCGTAGCTTTGCAACCTCTACATTGTGATGTACTTGATTCGTCGGAGTTACTTCTGCAGCTAGCGAGTCGCTAAGGCATCCAAAAGCTCAGATAAAATTTAGCCCGCGACCACGCGGGGCCACCTGCCCCAGCAGCCGCAGTTGACCCGGATGTCATAGCCACAACAGTTGAAGAATTTAACATTGGTTGCGTACCATCCATAAAGATAGCAGCCCTGCTTGGCGACTCATAGGGATCCGGAATATTGTAACCATCGGAATAGCCCCCAAGCCCGCCGCCTTGAAGCTGATAGATTGATTCGGTTTCTCCGGCTGAGGACTCATCATCTGAATAGATGGCCGTCTCTCCACCACATATAGATCCTTCCTCCAAATCTGCTCCATGTAGAAAGCCCACAAAGATGCACTTCCGATCGGGTTGCATGTGCTGAGCCGTCTCGATGATGTCGATGCCAGTGAACGGCTCAGGATCTGACACGCTGATCTTGCCGATGAAGACATGAATTCTGCCAAAGGGACCCGGTACCCGTACTCGATTGAGTCGGCCTCGGGGCCCCAGCCAGCGTCGTCGATGTAGATCTTGTCGCGGCGACTCTTGGTCATCCGTCCCACGACCTATCCCTTGAGCCCTGAGAAGTTGCCCTTCAAGAACTCGAAACCATCGTGTGTTGGCCCCATGGTGGGCGCCAACTGTCGTGGTTTTGTCACGGCAAATGCCCTAGTGAAAGGACTTAGGCGAGGAGCCATCGCTGCGTAGGTTAGCTTGAAGGGGTTGAACGGGTGAAAGGACACAAAGAGTTTACCCAGGTTTGGCCCCTCACAACAAGGTAAAACCCTATGTCCTGCTTCTAGTTGTATTGCTTGAGATTCGATTACAAGGGAGCGAATACGCTTGACCTAGCTATCGACCAATTGTTTCTTGAGTTAACCCGTCGCGGGGTCTCACCTTTATATACACAGACGAGGCCTGGCGGCTTACGAAAGTCCGGGCCGGGTCACACAACATAACCGACCCTATCTCTAAATCACCTTGCCTTGCTAGACAAGTTATCATTGGGCGGCTCACACCTCCGGGTCTTGCGTCGCCTCCGGGTCACGGGCCTTCAACAGGCCTGCTCTATGAACCGATGTTAATCTTCTTAAGCCTTATTGGGCGTTTAATTATGAGTCGCTAAAAGCATGACCCGGTCCCTCATGGGCGGGTCATACCACGGGGTTATATCTCCAACAATACCCCCCCCCCCCGATACTACCCATAGATTCATCAAAATAAGCAAACAACACATAGAAAACAGAATTGGTCAAAAACAGAACAATCTGTAGTAATCTGCAAACTTTGTATACTTCTGTAACTCCAAAAATTCTGAAAACTAGGATAACATAGGAAATTCATATATCAATCTTGTGTAAAACATTCATAATTTTATCATGCTTCCGTGAATTTAAACAATTCAATTACTGGACACAAAAGTTTCTGTTTTTCAGCAAGACCAAATTAGCGATATACCAAAGTATCCCAAAGGCTTTACTTGGCTCAAACACTAATTTAAAACACCAAAACACAATTACTACAGAGGTAATAATGTGTATTTATTGAAAACCAGAAAGAAAAACAAAAAACATAAAAATAAAATTGGGTTGCCTCCCAATAAGCGCTATTGTTTAACGCCCCTAGCTAGGCATAAAACATAGATCTAGGTATTGTCATCTTTGATATGCAATCCATAAGTAGCCCTCATAATAGATTCATATGGCAACTTAATTTTCTTTCTTGGAAAGTGTTCCATGACCTTCCTTATCAGAAATTGAAATCTTATGTTTTCTTCTTTCATATCAATAATTGCACCAATCGTTCTAAGGAAAGGTCTACCAAGAATAATAGGACATGCAGGATTGCAATCTATATCAAGCACAATGAAATATATGGGCACATAATTCCTATCTGCAAGAATAAGAACATCATTAGTCCTTCACATAGGTTTCTTAATAGTGGAATCCTCTAGATGCAAATTCAAAGAACGATCATCAAATTCACGGAAACCTAGCACATCACATAAAGTTTTTTGAATCGTGGGAACGCTAGAACCCAAATCACACAAAGCATGGCACTCATAATATTTAATTTTAATCTTAATAGTAGGTTCCCACTCATCATAAAGCTTTCTAGGGATAGAAACTTCCAACTCAAGTTTTTCTTCAAAAGATTTCATCATAGCATCAACGATATGTTTAGTAAAAGCCTTATTTTGATTATAAGCATGAGGAGAATTCAACATGGGTTGCAACAAGAAAATACAATATATAAATAACAATTATCATAATTAAAGTCCTTGAAATCCGAAAGAGTAGGTTCATCGCTACTTAAAGTTTTGACCTCTCCAATCCCACTTTTATCAATTTTTTCATTAAGATCTTTAAACTCCGAATCATTGGGACGCCTTCTCGCTAAAGTTGACTCATCTCCAGTCCCATATTTATCAAGATTTATATTAGAAAACAAAGACTAAATAGGAGTCACACCAATCACTTTAAGATCTTCATCATTATTATCACAACAAATAGAAGAACATGCTTTTACAAACCAATCTCGTTTAGCACGCATCCTAGCGGTTCTTTCTTTACATTCATCAACAAAAAAATTAATAGCTTTCATAGATTCATTAATATCATGCTTGGGTGGCATAGATCTAATTTTCAAAGAATCAATCTCAAGAGAAGTTCTATCAACGTTCCTAGCCAAATCATCAATCTTGAGCATTTTTTCTTCAACCATAGCATTGAAAGCTTTTTGGGAATTAATGAAATATTTAATATTGTTCTCAAGATTAGAGGTTATCTTATTATAATTTCCACAAGAACTGTTGTAGAAATTACCATAATTATTAGAGGAATTACTAGGAAATGTCCTAGGGTTGAAATTACCTCTATAAGCATTGTTACCAAATTGTTCCTACCAACAAAATTCACATCGATAGATTCATTATTGTTCAAAGTAGACAAAGGCATATCATTAGGATAAATAGGAGCACTCTTACTAGCAATCAATTTCATAAGTTCATCCATCTTTCCACTCAAAGTGTTAATCTCTTCAATCGCATGCACTTTGTTACTAGTAGAAGATCTTTTAGTATGCCACTGAGAGTAATAGCCATAATATTATCTATGAGTTTAGTAGTTTCTCCTAATGTGATTTCCATAGTACCTCCCACGGTGGAATCTAAAAGATTTCTAGTTGTAAAATTTAATCCGGCATAAATTTGTTGTATGATCATCCATAAACTTAAACCATGAGTAGGGCAATTTCTTATCATCAATTTCATCCTCTCCCAAGATTGTGCAACATGTTCATGATCAAGTTGCTTAAAATTCATTATATTATTCCTAAGGGAGGCAATCATAGCGGGAGGAAAATACTTGGAAATAAAAGCATCTTTACACTTGTTCCATGAATCAATACTATTTTTAGGCAAAGATGAAAACCAAGTTTTAGCACGATCTCGTATTAAGAACGAAAATAGCTTCAATTTAACAATATCATTATCCACATCTTTTTTGTTTTGCATATCACACAACTAAACAAAAGTATTTAGATGGGATGCGGCACCTTCACTAGGAAGGCCAGAAAATTGATCTTTCATAACAAGATTCAACAAAGCGGCATTAATTTCATAAGATTCCACACTAGTGATGGGAGCAATTAGAGTACTAATAAATCATTATTATTAGTGTTGGAAAAGCACACACCTTAGTATTCTCTTGAGTCATCGTGACAAAGCAAGCAATCTAGCACACGAGCAACCAAAAAGCAAACGAAAAGACGAATGGAAGAAGGGCGAATAAAAAGGCAAATCTTTTTGTGATTTTCTAAAAATGTTTTAGAAGTGGGGGATAGGAAATGAGAGTCAAATGGCAAATAATGTAATGCATGGGATGAGAGTTTATGGTGGGTACTTGGTAGGCTTGACGTAGAACCTCCCCGACAACGGCGCCAGAAATTGTACCTGCTACTTCTTGAGCATGCATTAGTTTTTCCCTTGGAGAGGAAAGGCTGATGGAGCAATGTAGAGATAAGTATTTCCCTCAGTTTAAGAACCAAGGTATTAATCTAGTAGGAGGTACACGCAAGTCTCCAATCTATGCACCTAACAATCAAACACTTGCAGCCAACATGATAGAGGGGTTGTCAATCCCTTCGCGATCACTTGCAAGGATGAGATCTGATAGAGATAGATATAAAATATTACTAAAACGTAGAAAAAAGTAAAAATAAAATAAATTACAGAAAGGTATTTTTGGGTTTCTTGGTTTATAGATATGAAAATATATGATGGAAAATAGACCTGGCGGCCATAGGTTCCCTAGAGGCCTCTCTCTTGAAAGAAAACATACAGTGGGTGAACAAATTACTGTCGAGCAATTGCTAGAAAAGCACAAAGTTATGACAATATCCAAGGCAATGATTATGAATATAGGCATCACTTTCGTGTAAAGTAGACCGAAACGATTCTACATCTACTACTATTACTCCACACATCGACCGCTATCCAGAATGCATCTAGAGTATTAAGTTCATAAGAACGGAGTAACACCTTAAGTAAGATGACATGATGTAGAGGGATAAACTCAAGGAATATGATGAAAACCCCCAACTTTTTACCCTTTATGGCAACAATACAATACGTGCATCGCTGCCCCTACTGTCACTGGGTGAGGACACCACAAGATTGAACCCAAAACTAAGCACCTCTCCCGTTGCAAGAAGAACCAATCTAGTTAGCCAAACCAAACCGATAATTCAAAGAGAAATACAAAGATATTTAATCATGAAAAGAGTTCAGAAAAGAATCAAATAATATTCATAGATAATCTGATCATAAATCCATAATTCATGGATCTCAACAAACACACCGCAAAAGAATATTACAACGGATAGAACTCCAAGAACACTAAGGAGAACTTTGTATCGAAGATCAGAGAGAGAAGAAGCCATCTAGCTACTAGCTATGGACCCATAGGTCTATGGTAAACTACTCACGCTTCATCGGAAGGGTAATAAGGTTGATGTAGAGGCCCCCCGTGATCGAATCTCCCTCTGGCAGGGTGCTGGAAAAGGCCCCAAGATGGGATCTCACGAGAAAAGAGGCTTGCGGCGGCGGAAAAGTATTTTGGTGGATGCTTCTATTGGTTTGGAAATATTTGGGAATTTATAGGCCAAGAATTAGGGTTGGAGGACTCTCGGGGGGGGGGAGGCACAAGCCAGGGGTGCACCCCCCTAGGGCATGCCCTGAGGGCTTGTGGGTCCCTCAGGACTCTTATGACCCCCTCTCCTCCAAGCTTCGTGGATGTCTTCTGGTCCAAAAAAATCATCGCGAAAGTTTTATTCCGTTTGGACTCGGTTTGATATTCCTTTTCTATAAAGCTCAAAATCAAGGAAAAAAATAGAAACTCACAATGGGCTCTAGGTTAATAAGTTAGTCCCCAAAATAATATAAAATAGCATATTAATACATATAAAACATCCAAAACAGATAATATAATAGCATGGAACAATAAAAAATTATAGATACATTGGAGACATATCACTCCCATCCCGACGTCCTTTGGCTATAAACTCTATTTACCCTAGAAAAAATAAGGAGAATACTTTTAGGACCTGTCGCTGCCGTCTCCAGGCAGAAACGGAGGAGTTGAACTTTTGCTCTCCGCTGGAGCGATTCTGTCGATGAAACTTTCCCCCGAAAGGGAGAGATCCAAGCCTTCGTCATCACCAACGCCCCTCTCATTATCATCTTCATCAACATCTTCATCAACACCATCTCATCTATAATTCTTCGTTTCTCTCTTGTGTTCAATCTTTGTATCAAACCTCAGATTGATACCTCGGGGTGCTAGTAGTGTTGATTACATCTTTTATTTGATGCTAATTAGTTTATTTGGTGAAAAATTATTATGTTCAGATTGTTAATCACATATTTCTACCTACTAACATGTCTAATATGATGAGTTGTGAGTAGTTCTATTTGTTCTTGAGGACATGAGAGAAGTCTTGTTATTAGTAATCATGTGAAGTTAATCGTCGTTCAATGTTTTGATATTATGTTGTGTTGTTCTTTCTCTAGTGGTGTTATGTAAATGTCAACTACATGACACTTTACCATTTTTGGGTCAAGGGAAGGGCTTGCGGAATTAGTTTGTAGATGATGGGTTGCGGGAGAGATAGAAGTATAAACCCCAATTTATGAATTGTTCGTGAGGGTATGTTTTAGATCCACTTGTTTAATGTTATGGTTAGATTTATCTTAATTACTTATCTTGTATTTGTGAATACTTGTATGGAGGGTATAATCGTAAGTGTGTGTTTGTTCAAGTAAGAACAATACCTTAGCTCGGGTCCACCCACATAACACTTATCAAGGCAATGAACATGAGTCTGATGAATCTTGGTGAAAGTAACTTGACGATATTGAAAAGAAAAACTTGAGGATATTCTCGAGTGTCCTTAAGAGCATTTTAATCACTATAAGAGTTATCATTGGCTTGTCCTTAGCAAGTTAAGGGTTGGGTCACTTGTTACACCTTACTACTTTTGTTACTTATTACTTTTGTTACTTATTACCAATTTTCTTGCTAACAAAATATCTATCTAAACATCTAACCGCAGTTGTAGTGAAATCCTTGCCGAAAACTGCCTATCAATTCCTTTTTTCCCTTTAATTTTTTTAAAAGGGTAAATAGTTTGAAATTTGTTCATGGATTAGGGAAAATGTTAAACTTTTTTTAATTTGCATGAATTTTCAAAATTGTTTCATGGATTAATTTTTTTGACAAATAAAAAATAAATAAATGTTTACCAACAAAAAAATGAGTTTGTATTTCAAAATGATTGAGAGTTAATTTTTAATGAATTTAAAATTATTACTGAAACTTAAAAAGTGTTGTGAATTTTATAAATATTCTGGATTTCCAAAAATTTACATAAAAATTTAAAAGTGAAGAAAGAAAAGAAAAAACAAATATGAAAAATTAGAAACTAAAAACAAATCATGCCCTCGTCAGGGCGCTTGACTGAGCCATGTACTCCTCACCCCGAGCGAAGAGGCAACACTCTTTGTTAGTGTGTTTTGCTGGGCCTTTGGTCTGTTATGATATTTGCAGAGTTCATCTATGGTTTTTTGAAGTTGATCGTCATTGGCTTGTTTTGCTCCCACGGACGGTTGGACTCCACCAGTCTCTGCTGCTGCGATGAGCTCACCATCTCCGTGGGTTTCCTTTTTTTGGTGAATAAGCTTAGCAACGTATCATTTCATTAATAGATAGAAGGGGAGTACAGATTACAAGGTGCCAGCTCACAGACGTACACAATCAGGCGTCTGGGAGGTTGCAGGGACGAGAAGTGGGAGGAGGATGCTTAGCCTCGAAACATATAGTTCAGGTTACATGTATAATCGTAGTTTATCCTTTTGTGCCCGCCTTGGTCCATAGACGGGCGTCGTCCTTGATCGAGAGTACCAGGTCGTCGGTGGAGGGATGTAGGCCTTCAAAAATAGCAGCGTTGTGGTGCTTCCAAATGGCCCAGGTGGTTAGCAGAACGATGGAGTTTAGTCCCTTCCGTAGGCAGCTCAGAGATGCTTCAACAACCATGGACCACCACGCGAAGAAGGTAGTCTCACTGTCCATTGGTGGGATGGTAAAGGCACCATGATAGAATTTCGTGCCAGGTGATCCTAGAGAACACACATCCAAAGAGTAGATGGTTAATGGACTCGGTCCCCTGAGAGCAAAGGGTGCAGGTCGTGTCTTGTGTAAGGTCATGGCGCGCTCGGCGCACCTGTCGAGGGACGCAAGCCAAAGGAAGATCTTGTTGTCTAGCGGGCCCAACTCTTCCATAGAAGACACCAGCATGGCGGCGAGGTAGACCCATGGAAGAGAGCCCTATAGCACGAGCTGGCAGAGTAAACGTCGTTCGCAGTCCATCGCCATGTGATGCAATCGGGCTCAGGGGTGAGGGTGCTACCCTGGAGTTTGCACCATAGCCCGACGTACTCGATCACCTCCTTCGTGGGTTTCCTGGTTCTTGTGTTACTTGTTATTGTTTTCTTAGCGAGTTAGTAGTGTGCCAAACCGTATACAGGATGCACCTAGGGAGGGCTGGCCCCCTTTTTTCCCTCTAAAAATGTTCATAAATTTTAAAAATGATTAATAATTTGAAAAGTGTTCATATTTTAGGAAATGTGTTTAAAAAAATAAAAAAATTGCACGAGTTTCAAACTTTATTTCACGAATTAAAAAATATTGAGAAATTTGAAACTAAATTAGAAAGAACAGGCAATAAAAATGTGTTTGTATTTCAAAAGTAATTGAGAGTTATTTTTAATGAATTTAAAATTATTAGAGAATTTTAAAAGTTTTTCTGAATTTTATAAATATTCTGAATTTTTGAAAAAAAAATACGCAAAAAATGAAAAGTGGAAAAAACAAGCAGGAAGAAGTAGAAAATAAAAACCAATAGAAAACCAGTGAAACGAGCAGCCAAATCGCGGAAAGAAAGAAGAAATAAAGAAGGAGGGCCAAAGCTTGCGGTAGGTGGAGGGTATGCTTAAGGACCTCTGAAAGAAAGGCTTCAGAATTAAGCAGCCAAATGTTTAAGGACCTTAAACCTTTTAAGTAATAAAGTGTCACTTATTAAAAAATATTTAAGACCTCTTATATGGCTGACCGTTTGCTGGGAGGGGGTGATATTTGCGAACATTTTGATGACAATTTTAATTGGTCGTGTGGTGGCAGTTTCTTTAGAACAACATGACATTTTCTGAAAAGGAAAGCTCAAAATTATCATCCACCCAAAAAAAATGCCATGTTATTCTGAAGAAACTGTCACCCTTGATACAACTAACACAGACAGAAAAAACATTGGAAATGCCCTGCTCTTCCAGTGAACGTCAGTCAGATAAGATTGCCGATGTTTAAACGGAATACATTTTTTTGGGGTATGCTGATATAATATTATGGCTTTGTTGTTGCCTTGCTGGACAGGGCGTGCATTTTACATTCATAGCCTTTTACAAGCGAGTTAAGTAGCTTACACTTCAAGCTGCAAAACCGCAGTCGTCAGTACCGATCATGCACAAGTTAGGCAGGTTGAGGTTCTTTACCGAAACGTAGCGGCCTTCTGATTTGCCAAGAGTACATCCGAAAAGGCATACATAGAGAAAGTCAGACACAGCGGAGTAAACAGTTATCCATTCATCGATAACTAAAGATTTACAGACAACAGAGTTTTTGGGGACAAATCGGGAACTTGTGTTGGTACTGAGAAAGATGCCAACTTATATATACTGCAAAAATGACTGACATTACGAAGAAAATTGCAAGAGCAACAAGGTAATCTGAAGAAAGCAATAGAGCTGCTATACAAGATCTACTGCTCATAATATAAACAAGAAAACATGCGTGTCACCTCAACTTCGCAGCACTTGCCAGTTCGCCAATCTACACTCTCACTGACTTTATTGTACCATGTCGATCTTCCCGCGTTCCCTCGAAATACATTTGGAGACAAATTGTCACCTAAAACCAACACCGACGACATATATAATGTATATGAACAAGTCCCTGAGAGACGGCTACTCCTGCATACGCAGATATTCACATTGCCTGGGCTGCTGGGCATTAACTCTACCGTTCGGTTTCATTTACGTTCTTATATTATATACTTATCATAATACATATATCTTATTTACGCCGTTGGTATTTTTGTACATTTTCCCGTGTATGCGTAGGCTTGATTTGAGACGGTAAAAAGGGGTTCAGACTGTGGCGGAAGAGGCGTGCACTGCCTCAACGGCTGCGGAGGAGGCGCTCGGCGGCCGTGAGCGAGTGGCGGAAGTGGCAGCGGTGGCCGTAGGGGCACACCTCGCCGTTGAGCACCATGCGGCAGACCTCGGTCTTGTATCGCGGGTGGCGGATGACGGGGCGGAGCTCGGAGACGCCGTGCGCGAACTGGCACTGGTCGCAGTAGGGGCACGCCCCCGTCTCCTCCCACTTGTTGCACAGCTCTGTTTTGAACATGCCCTGGTTGTACACGTCCAGCTCCCCCGCCGCGTCTTGCTTGGTCTTCTGCTCCTCGCCTTTCTTGCCGCCGTCCGCCCCTAGTCCCGCGTACGCGCGCTGCTGCCGATCCAGGTGCGTGCGACAATGTCAAATGCCAATTCGAGAGGAGGAGATTATGCGGAATTGGCGAGGCGGGAGCAGGGACTCACCGAGCTCGGCTTGCGGTTGTACGCCGCCGGCGTGGCGGCTGCCGGGGCGGCCTGGTTCATCTTGAGGTAGTCATTCGAACGGACGGAGATGCTCTTTGGCAGCACGGCGAGCTTCTCAGGCGCGCGCTGCTTGGAGGCACCCTTGTGCTCGCCGAGGCGGAACCGGCGTATCTCGTCAGCGATGACGACGGCGGCGGTCTCCTTGCCACCGAGCACCGCGACGCGGCGCGCGAGGTCGTTGTTGGCCACGCGGAGCTCGGCATTCTCGCGGCGGAGGATCGCCGCCTCGTCGACGGCCTCGGCGAGGTGGGACAGACAGAGCTCGTAGCGATCGGCCACCTCCTGGTACTGCAGCGCGAGCCGCGCGAGCTGGAGCCTGTGGCCGGTGGCATCGGCGGCAGCGGCGCCGTCGTAGTCTCCGTCGTCGACGAGGGAGCCGGACGAGGACGGCGAGAGCGAGACGGATGTGGTGAGCGGCGACGGCGAGGAGAAGCCCAGGCTGGGGCTGAAGGGGGAGGAGCAGCGGTACAGGCCGTCGTCGCCGCCCGGGAGGTAGCGCGGCGAGGAAGAGAGGCGCTGGTCCCCGAAGGCGTACGGCTTGAGCTCGAAGGCCGAGCGGAGGCGGTCGGCGTTGGCCGGAGAGACGAGCGCTTCCTGCATGGCTATGGCTGGCTGATGATTTCCTCCGCAAACAAGTACAGTATTCTATGGGAACAAACAGATCGAAATGTCACAAATTAAGAAAAAACGATATAAAACGCAGTGGAAAATTTAGAATGTTGGTAATACCTCTTTGGCGCTGGATTAAGTGCAGAGAGAGAGAGAGAGAGAGAGAGAGAGAGAGAGAGAAAGGACGACGATCAAGGACGTGGGCAATGCAGGGAGCGTGTGTTGTGCTTTATATAGCGGGGAGCATGCCAGGAGTAGAGGAGACCGTGGAGCCCGCACGTCCGCCACAGCGAGATGGCCGCCCCGCACCGGAGCTCCTTCTTCTTGTCCCAGTACAGTCCATGGTTGTTGCATTGTGGTTCTAGCCTGCGCCTGCCCTTGCTTATTTACCGTTTGACCTAGGCCAGTAGTAGTAGTTCTGCAACTAATTTTTAAAAAAAATCCCCCATAAGCGCGTAACATTGGCCTATGCAAGGATTGATGCCGTGTAAATTCACATAGCTTTCTGAGTTTGACTAAATGTATAGAAAAATCATCGGGAAGAAGAGGGCGTTAGTGCACGGTTCTGAAACCCAGGCCAGTCGTACAGTGGCATGAGTGTTTTTTCTTCCTAGGTTTTCCTTAGCGGAGTCTTTATGTCTGGTTTAAGGCGGCATTACCCAGGGGTAGGAATAATATTCTACCCCACTCTATCCCCATTCGGTTGGTGCGTTTTTTATCAGCAGAGGACGTATGGAGCTGTGTTTCTGGAGGCCTTTTGGGATCCGATTGGTTTAGGCTTCCGGTGGATCCGTCTGGATTCAGCCCGCTTCTGTAGTCTTCGAGGTTCTACAGGTCCTTATCAGTGGTTTTCTCCTCTGGTAAGGCGATTTGCTTCGTAGACTGCGGTCGTCGGCGTCTCCTGGTCTGCATCGGTGACTTTTTAACTGTTGCCTCTACGAGCTCCTATGTTTCAAAAAACATTGCTCTGCCAACCCTGTATTAATAAATACATTATGAAAATATATCTAATGATGAATATATTCATATTGATTCAGTATTGTTCATCTACATAGTTTTGTATACACACTTGATCAAACTTACAAAGCAATTTTGACTCGTTTTATACACCATCTATTTGGAGGCGGAGAGAGTACTAGATGTTCGCGCTTGATGCGTATAGCCATCTGTTATTGTATAGTTTCATTATACATACCGGCCATAGAAAAAATTCACAGGGCTAGCACAACCAAATGGTAATACAATTATATAACGTTCACATGCTTTACTAATATTATTATTGGGCCGACATCTAAGTCGGTTAAACATATATTTTGTTGTTGTTTCCTATTGACTACACCCATAGTTGTGGACTCCTATGCCTCCGTCATAAGCTGCAATTATTTTTGAAACTCTCTTCATATTATAACACAATCATTTCAACAATTTCATGCCCAAACTACGAAAGTTACACCCACACTTATTGTGCCTTTAGCCTAGGCGAATCCTCGCGTGTCGCCAAGCGGTTTTCGGACATCTTCCTTATACTCACAGGTGGGGGTAAATTGTTAGTCACATGGACAGTGCACCAGCGGAATGTGGCAAACGGAAAGATAGAGTAAGCTATGAATTGTTTCATGGTTATCACAAAAATACACTTTTACATGCATACCATTTTCGTTTCACCAAGTTGTTTTTTCTTTAGACCACTCATGTTTCCGAGTTCCATATAAAGTTTTTTTTAACGGGACTTTGAGTTTGGGGGTATATTTTGTACACAAAACACGACCTTCATTAATAAGGTCAGTGTACATAGATTAGATGAAGAAGACATCTGGATTATTAACTTCCAATTGAAAACATCTCTGTCTTGAGATAAGTCTATCTACATCACATATTGACAGATGTAGCCATGTTGTCCATTTATCGCAGGAAGAGCTCGCCGAGGCTCAGTATTGAGTGGGATCTTACCTAAAACTAATTCGACAAAACGTCTTCTCGCTAGAAGATATTGTATAGGTTCAAGTATTGGAGACTTAGGGGTGCACCCTCTAATCAGGCGTCATCCCAAAATCTCGTGTTGGTCGTTGCCCACTCTTTCTTATCTATAATCATGCCCTTTTAAGAACGATGAATCTGAATGCTTTGCTGTTTTGACAGGGTCTTACAGTGGAGGTATTTATTGCATATAAATTCTTACTAAATACTTTCTTTACTTAGTAACTTGAACAACCATTTATTCAGTAGAATTTTTTTCTTTATTTCTCGCTACTCAACCCCTACCCCCCTTGATCTCTTGATTACTAACTCTATCACACTTAGTTAGCTGATATTTTCATTGATGTTCATCACATTGCGAAAAAATATCTTGATTTGCAATAATCCAATCTTTTCCTAACCCGCTTGAGTATATGAAAGAAGGATAACATAAATATAGATAGGCTGGTGAAAATAACACGGATAATAATAAGATAAACCCATAGACAATAACTTATCTTTCCAACTTCTTTTTATTGATACAGTTATAAAAAACCACCCACTCCTTATTTAGAAGCTTGTGCCGATCATTGTAGTTTAAATATACTGAAACCGGAGTGAGCTTTCATCTTCTTTGGTCTTATATAGAAGCAGAAGATCTCACTCTCATAAAAGTTGGCCTTAAGGCCAGAAAGTTGTTCAAACATATATATGATTAACTTCATATTAATTCCCTTCTCCATGTCACCTTCCATAAAAATAATGTTATCATCTGCATACTGCAATATGGACACACCACCATCCACCAATTGTGGTGTAAGAGCACCAACCTGGCCATATTCTTTAACCCTTGCAATAAGGACAACCAACATATCTGTAACAATACGTTGAACATTGTAGATGACAAGGGATGATCAATCACCCCTCATGGTTTGGATAGAATTTTGCTATACTTATGAATTTTGTTACGGAAATGTATTACGTGCACATGTTCAGGAAATCAGGGGAGGAGGGAGTGATGAAGGATTTGAGTTGAGATTAAGAGGGGGGGATATGTACTTATATTAACCTTAACACCAACACAATCAACATTTCGACGACAACAACGTTTTGTGGCCTTCGAGCTTTGCATTGGTCCAACCGCGGGCTTGGAAAGAATGTAGCTCCCTTATCGTCGCCATCCTACGGATCATTTGGCTAGAAAGGAATGTGAGTTTTCTAGCGGAAATCGACCCTACCATCATGGTGGTATGTCGTATCATGGCGGCTAGCGATTTGGTTAGAGGCACTCACCAGCGGAGAATACAACGAGTAGTATGTGTATCCATGTAAGGTGGAGGCGGTAACTGTCATAGTGGCTGATGTATTGACTCTGTGACAACCTTCTTCTATCTATCAATACAAAGACACACGATTTTCGCGCATGTCCTTAAGAAAGAAATCTGAGCTAGTGGCACCATTTGGTCGTGAAATCATTCATACATAGCCAACTGCGAAAATGGTCACTTCACCTTGTAATAGGTTCCTTGATGTCTACTTTTATGATAACTTCGTAGAGTCATGGGTTGTTTCGAACATGAATTTTACATTCTTTTTTATCCGCTCTTATTAACTCAAAATGTAGAATCAATCAGATACAAAACATGATGAACAACACTCGACCTCTGCATAATTAGGATGCACACAACAAAATACTAACAACCTGACAAAATATAATTAAAAAATCTACATATTGGCAATGAAGAGTCGTATAGGACGGAAACTATGGATTGTCGAAGGAGGTGATGGACTGATCTAGAGATTATGTTGTCACCCGTGTTGACTAAAAACTTCCCTGACCACTTGCTCTAACCGCATACACACCACATTGAACATCGGGTGATACTCTATTAGGTGCAGCGTAGACCACGAAAGCGAGTGAGTACAACGGAAAATAAGCTGCAAATGAGAAGAGTTTTTGCCATAAAAACTAAAATATTTCTACATAGCCAAAGCTCCTGTAATAAGGCGCACACTCCCACTCTTAATAGCATTCTGAACCTATTTGAAGTACCGTCCAGCTAATGACTAAAGCAATATTAGCAACATTTATGAGCGGATACAAATTAGACGCTATCTAGATGGTTGGCCTTGTGGATCATTTGCATGAGACCTATCTTGGACGAAAATGGAACCTTATATGCATTTCTACCTGCCTGTCGAACATCATACTGAATATGCCCGTGTATTAAACAATCGAGCAACTATCTTTTTTTTTTAAAGAAACAATCGAGCAACTATTATAAAGTGTGTGAGATGCTACCACTGAACATGGCAGAGGTATGTATATAAGCACTACCACAATCATATATATCTATACGGATACGTTCCTTAAACACACACCTGTACAGGCGAAGATATGTACTACCTCTGTTTCTAAATGTAAAAAGTTTTGACAGTTTAAATTTCAACTAGGTACCAAAATATCTTATATTTAGGAACAGAGGGTGTACTGTTCACCGAGGCCAGTTTGTAGGAGGGAATGCTCATTTCAAAAAAGGATGTGGTGAAATCATTCATTCTGTCCGTCTTAATTTGGGAAAGAAGCGGGTGACCGTGACAGCACGTACGGGGAGATTGGGAGATGTAAACATGAATGCTTCAAATATACTTCATCGATTCCCTTGATGCGGACAAGTCGGGCCAATTTTGTGCCTGGTGAGGTCACGTTAACATGCCCACTTCCTGCTGGCTCAGGTGCACTTACACCCTCCAAAATCCTACAAACTCGCCATTTTCTGACCCGTACAAGAATGTACTACTCAATTTTTATGCTCTCCCTAGAGTAGTATAACCATCTATGCTTACACCGAGTGTCCGTTCTGTTACAAGCACACAGGCTACAAAGGCTGTTAATTAAAAAGCGATCTTACGTTTGTAGCACAAGAACACTGGCTCGGCTAGTTACCACGGCACGGCCTATGGTCACCAGTACTGAACACTGAGATGTGAATCATGCATATGACTCTCGTTCCTATCCCTTGTCTTTTAAAAAAACTCAATTATATAGCTCGATCTCCATGGAGTATGAAATGAGTCGTTGCTTAATACCTAATTAATCACGGTGGCCCGGCCCTACACGTAGGGCACAATGATCCGCGGTCTGTCAGTGAGGTAAGGTGAGGTGCGTGCTGTAGTACTGAAACGGAAGCATCGTCGCATTGCAGTGCAAAGCTAGCTCCGGTCGGTCGGATGCGGACGCGAGCTACTCCAGTAGCTTGCTTTGCTCTCACGGGTCAGTCCCTCTCCGCGCTAACTAACCAACTCAGACAGCCATGTAGGCCGGCCGCCTCCTTTGGAAAATCAGAGTAAAAAGCACACGGGCCGGTGTCACACCAGACCACACCCACGTAATGCAATCATGTTGCTTCCTGCTTACAGCTTTAACTAACTCGGAACTCGCCTCCGCCTACCGCGAGGAACAACAACAGGCGTATCTTATGTGCCGCGCCACGTCCGAATCATTCGCCGGAGATGGAGACGGCCGGGAGAGAGAGAGAAGCATAGAGAAAGTAAAGGTCTGTGCATGGCGTGAGCGAGGGGCATCGGCCTTTGTTTCTCCCCGGCGTGACGGCCAAACGAACCGGATGGACTTTTAGGTGAGTGCTTTCCGTTTGGCCATGCCGATCAGTTCGGCTACCTGGATCTGTAGTGCTCGCCGGTTGCCATCAGGGTTTGTTAAGCACTGTTTGGTGATGGCAGCGGACCGTGCGGATGAAGGCATGCACTGCGACCTCACCTGATGTGCCGCCCGCACCAGAAATAGATTGGTGTTAATATGTTATTATCCTTTGGGTTGCCATCGGTTTGCCGACCCGGCGTTGCTGCTAGCTAGCTGACAAGGCAGCAAGGCGTTAGAACGTTCGATTGGGAACAAAAGGGGACTGGTGGCACATGCTCTAGAGCAGTAGGATACGGGGGGTGCCATTAGATTCATTCTATCATGAACGTCAGGCGACATGAACGCAACTTAATCATGGACTCATTTCTGCATATGGAGCCATCTTCCGATCAAGAATTATAGTGTTGGGACTTTGTGTAGCCCAATTCCAAACTCATTTCATTCAACTTTTGGTCAACCTACAATGGTGGCCCATGACATGGTTGTGTGCATCACAATGATGCAGAGATACTCGACAGCGACAACAACATGCAACGGAAAAAGCACCTCCATCCACTCTCGCGCAGCCCCGCGTGCGATGGGAAAGGCGGCCTAGCCGCTGCCTCCGGGGGCTCTCTCCACCTCACCCCTCCCAACGCCGCCACCACAGGATGTGGCCGGACAAAGCCTGGCCGGCGCTGGTGGGCCTTCTTGTGTCATCGCGCGGTGGCCTCAGCACGGGACGGGGCGGCCACGACTGGATGTGGTGTTGGTGTTCAACGCGGAGGCGCATTGATGCCACAGTGGCCTGTCGGGCGATGACGTGAAGGTGTGGGCTGGCTGGGATAGGGACAACAATCCCGGCAAGCTTTGCTTCCGGGCATGGGAGGCTCCAACGTGGTGGCGGTGGTGCCTACTAGATCCATTCCCCCCATCTGGTTGCGGTGCGCCACCGAGGAGCTCGTCCATTGCCCATGCAGGGCAAGGTGTGCGATGGAGGCCAGATCTGGCCGACCGAGGGGGTGGGGGGGAGGCGTGAACCTCGGGGCAGTCCAAGGGTGGGCAAGGAAGTGCCCCCCCATCCCTTGGGTCGTCGTGGCTGTAATCTTGGGGTGGGGATGGAGTTGGGGCCATGGATGCTAGGGCGGCGGCTGATGAGGATATAGACCTAGGGTAGGGTCACAGACCTGACCTAAGGGCCCCACCCAAGGTCACTACCCTAGAAGCAAAGAAGCTCAAGAGATAACAGGAAGTACCCAAGGAAGACGTCAAGTGTTAGTTCACTCGACCAACCATATCACTCGGGAACCCCAATTTTACGAAGATCACTCGACCATACAAGAAACCACTCGACCTATGAAGACCAAGAGTCAGACGGAACTACACAGGTCGGACATTTGCTCCGTAGTCTTTATAGGCATTAATGATACTTAAAGCTGGCGTTATCAGTAACACCCCTCCTTTATGAACATTGAACCCTCTGTAACGGAGGGGAGCTGGGGGTCCTGGCGCACTCTATATAAGCCACCCCCCTCCTCTGGGACAAGGGTTCGCACCCCCTGTAATACACATGCATATACTGAAATCCAGTCGACCGTCTGCAGGCACCGAGACGTAGGGCTTTTACCTCCTCCGAGAGGGGCCTGAACTCGTAAACACTTGCGTACAACCTCACCGTAGCTAGGACCTTGCCTCCTATGTACCCCCTATTCTTACTGTCAGTCTTAGTACCACGACAGTTGGCGCCCACCATGGGGCAAAGCATCTTAGCGACTTCCGGCGAGGTTGTGTTTCCTTCAGTCTTCTTCAACATGGTTTCCGGCGGCGGCTTGATCTTGGGCCACGAGCTCCGGCTCGGAGCGCTCATGTTTGTCGTCGATGATTCGGCCTGGTTCCAGGAGGTCCCCCTCGACGTCTATGCGCTGCCGATCCGAGGTTCGTCGCACTTCCGCGCGAGCGCCCGAGGTGTTCTCCTCCGGCAACCGTCAACTCCGTACTAGTCGGCGCCCACGTCGACTTCTCACTCCGCTGGACGCCGCCGCAAGCGGTCGGGCCGCTCGCGGCTCCAGCGGTGGGTGAAACACGCGCTGGCTCGGCAGGCATTCACCCCTCAGGTCGCGGCGATCGAGCCCGACATATACCCCTACGGTCCGGTCGACCCGTCGACTGACTTCGCAGGCACACTTTTCGAGAGCAGGAGTTGTGACCCCGCGGCGGAGGTTTTCATGGTCGACTCCCATCGCACTCCGCCTGGTTTCCGCCATGGCGGTGAGAACCGGGCCGATGACGAGTCGCTCGGCCACGAGGAGTACCAGCCTCAGTCTCTCAGCTCGCATCAGAGGGAGGAGTTGCGCCGCCGTAATGAGGAGGCTCTCCATACCCCCATCGTAGGGGAAACCGCCGAGGCCCGGGCCTTGGAGGACGTGCGCCTGGCCACGCTGGCCGAACGCGCCCGTTTGGACAACCTCCAACATTCTCTCGATGAACGCGCCCGTCGACTGATCCCCGGATCCAGTCGGCACACGTGACAGCTGTTTCCACCAGAATCTTACGTGTTCCGCACACCGATCCAGAATCTCGCAGCGGCTATGCGCATTGCGGAGTCTATCCAGCCGTCCCGTTCGGAGGCTGGGAGAGGTCTGGAGCAGATCAGAGCGCTGCTCCGAGCAGCGGGAGATCAGAACTCCGCGGTGTCCTAGTCGCCGAACAGAATTCACAGGCGGTCTGTAAGGACAGAAACCGTTCAGTCGGCACACAATCCTAGATCACTGCTGAGGCAAAGAGATCATGAGCATCACCAGAATCGGCATTTGGGAAGAGCTCGCGGAAATGATGACCGGGAGTTCGCCCGTGACAATTATCGTCGAGTGCCTTCTCCCATCCCGAGGGGCGGGTCGTACGCGCCCCGGCGGTATGACGACAGGCACCCAGTCGGTAATGACCGCAGAGTTCCAATCAACCCAAGGGAGCCTGGGTTCGACGCAAGATCAATCCTCGTTCAAGGCTTGGTTGACCGGAACAGAGCATACAGAGAGGGGCAGAACAGAGATAGATCTAGCGGCAGAGGAGGCCCTGGAATCCTAAAAAGGTGAAAGATCAAGATTGGAACGACGTGATGGAACTGCCGTGTCATATTCACACCAAGAAAGATGAAGAGGGGAATGTTGGGTTTCGTAGTAATTTCAAAAAATTTCCTACGCACACGCAAGATCATGTGATGCATAGCAACGAGAGGAGAGTGTTGTCTACGTACCCAACGCAGACCGACTGCGGAAGCGATGACACGACGTAGAAGAAGTAGTCGTACGTCTTCACAATCCAACCGATCAAGCACCGAAACTACGGCACCTCCGAGTTCGAGCACACGTTCAGCTCGATGACGATCCCCGGACTCCGATCCAGCAAAGTGTCGGGGAAGAGTTTCGTCAGCACGACGGCGTGGTGACGATCTTGATGAACTACAGCAGCAAGGGCTTCGCCTAAACTCCGCTACAGTATTATCGAGGAATATGGTGGCAGGGGGCACCGCACACGGCTAAGGAATCGATCACGTGGATCAACTTGTGTCAACTTGTGTGTTTAGAGGTGCCCCTGCCTCCGTATATAAAGGAGCCAAGGGGGGAGGAGGCGCCGGCCAGGAGGAGGAGGCGCAGGAGGAGTCCTACTCCTACCGGGAGTAGGACTCCCCCTCCAATCCTATTCCAACTAGGATTCCCAAGGGGGAAAGAGGGAGAGGGGTGGCCGGCCACCTCTCCTAGTCCTAATAGGACTAGGGAAAGGGGGGAGGCGCGCAGCCCCCTTGGGCTGCCCCTTTCTCCTTTCCACTAAGGCCCATGATGGCCCATATGGCTCCCGGGGGGTTCCGGTAACCTCCCGGTAACCCGGTAAAATCCCGATTTCACCCGGAACACTTCCGATGTCCAAACATAGACTTCCAATATATCAATCTTTATGTCTCGACCATTTCGAGACTCCTCGTCATGTCCGTGATCACATCCGGGACTCCGAACAACCTTCGGTACATCAAAATGCATAAACTCATAATATAACTGTCATCGTAACCTTAAGCGTGCGGACCCTACGGGTTCGAGAACAATGTAGACATGACCGAGACACGTCTCCGGTCAATAACCAATAGCGGGACCTGGATGCCCATATTGGCTCCTACATATTCTACGAAGATCTTTATCGGTCAGACCGCATAACAACATACGTTGTTCCCTTTGTCATCGGTATGTTACTTGCCCGAGATTCGATCGTCGGTATCCAATACCTAGTTCAATCTCGTTACCGGCAAGTCTCTTTACTCGTTCCGTAATACATCATCTCACAACTAACATATTAGTTGTAATGCTTGCAAGGCTTATGTGATGTGTATTACCGAGAGGGCCCAGAGATACCTCTCCGACAATCGGAGTGACAAATCCTAATCTCGAAATACGCCAACCCAACATCGACCATTGGAGACACCTGTAGTACTCCTTTATAATCACCCAGTTACGTTGTGACGTTTGGTAGTACCCAAAGTGTTCCTCCGGTAAACGGGAGTTGCATAATCTCATAGTCATAGGAACATGTATAAGTCATGAAGAAAGCAATAGCAACATACTAAACGATCGGGTGCTAAGCTAATGGAATGGGTCATGTCAATCAGATCATTCTACTAATGATGTGACCTCGTTAATCAAATAACAACTCATTGTTCATGGTTAGGAAACATAACCATCTTTGATTAACGAGCTAGTCAAGTAGAGGCATACTAGTGACACTTTGTTTGTCTATGTATTCACACATGTATTATGTTTCCGGTAAATACAATTCTAGCATGAATAATAAACATTTATCATGTTATAAGGAAATAAATAATAACTTTATTATTGCCTCTAGGGCATATTTCCTTCAGTCTCCCACTTGCACTAGAGTCAATAATCTAGTTCACATCGCCATGTGATTTAACAGCAATAGTTCACATCACCATGTGATTAACACCCATAGTTCACATCGATATGTGATCAACACCCAAAGGGTTTTACTAGATTCAGTCATCTAGTTCACATCGCTATGTGATTAACACCCAAGGAGTACTAAGGTGCGATCATGTTTTGCTTGTGAGAGAATCTTAGTCAACGGGTCTGTCACATTCAGATCCGTAAGTATTTTGCAAATATTTATGTCAACAATGCTCTGCACGGAGCTACTCTAGCTAATTGCTCCCACTTTCAATATGTATCCAGGTTGAGACTTAGTGTAACTTTTACAACAAACTCTTTTATCACCTCCATAATCGAGAAACATCTCCTTAGTCCTTACTAAGGATATTCTTGACCAATGTCCAGTGATCTACTCCTAGATCACTATTGTACTCTCTTGCCAAATTCAGAGTAAGGTATACAATAGGTCTGGTACATAGCATAGCATACTTTATAGAACCTATGACTGAGGCACAGGGAATGACTCTTCATTTTTTCTATTTTCTGCTGTGGTCGGGATTTGAGTCTTACTCAATTTCATACCTTTGCAACACAGGCAAGAACTCTTTCTTTACCTGTTCCATTTTGAACTATTTCAAAATCTTGCCAAGGTATGTACTCATTGAAAATCTTATCAAGCGTCTTGATCTATCTCAATAGATCTTGATGCTCAATATATAAGTAGCTTTTTACTGAGGTCTTTTCTTTTTAAAGAACTCCTTTAAAACACTCCTTTATGCTTTGCAGAAAAAATTCTACATCATTTCTGATCAACAATATGTCATTCACATATACTTCATCAGAAATGCTGTAGTGCTCCCACTCACTTTCTTGTAAATACAGGCTTCACCGCAAGTCTGTATAAAACTATATGCTTTGATCAACTCATCAAAGCGTATATTCCAACTCCGAGAGGCTTGCACCAGTCCATAGATGGATCGCTGGAGCTTGCACATTTTGTTAGTACCTTTAGGACTAACAAAACCTTCTGCTGCATCATATACAACTCTTCTTTAATAAATCCATTAAGGAATGCAGTTTTGTTTATCCATTTGCCAGATTTCATAAAAAGCGGCAATTACTAACATGATTCAGACAGACTCAAGCATAGATACGAGTGAGAAGCTCTCATCGTAGTCAACACCTTGAACTTGTCAAAAACCTTTCGCGACAATTCTAGCTTTGTAGATAGTAACACTACTATCAGCGTCCGTCTTCCTCTTGAAGATCCATTTATTCTCAATTGCTTGCCGATCATCGGGCAAGTCAACCAAAGTCCAAACTTTGTTCTCATACATGGATCATATCTCAGACTTCATGGCCTCAAACCATTTCGCGGAATCTGGGCTCATCATCGCTTCCTCATAGTTCGTAGGTTCGTCATAGTCAAGTAACATGACCTCCAAAACAGGATTACCGTACCACTCTGGTGCGGATCTCACTCTGGTTTACCTACGAGATTCGGTAGTAACTTGATCTGAAGTTACATGATCATCATCATTAGCTTCCTTACTAATTGGTGTAGTAGTCACAAGAACAGATTTTTGTGATGAACTACTTTCCAATAAGGGAGAAGGTACAATTACCTTATCAAGTTTTCTACTTTCCTCCCACTCACTTCTTTCAAGAGAAACTCCTTCTCCAGAAAAACTCCGAATTTAGCAACAAAAGTCTTGCCTTCGGATTTGTGATAGAAGGTGTACCCAACAGTTTCCTTTGGGTATCCTATGAAGACGCACTTCTCCGATTTGAGTTTGAGCTTATCAGGTTGAAACTTTTTCACATAAGCATTGCAACCTCAAACTTTAAGAAACGACAGCTTAGGTTTCTTGCCAAACCATAGTTCATACGGTGTCGTCTCAACGGATTTAGATGGTGCCCTTTTAACGTGAATGCAGCTGTCTCTAATGCATAACCCCAAAATGATAGTGGTAGATCGGTAAGAGACATCATAGATCGCACCATATCTAATAAAGTACGGTTATGACGTTCGGACACACCATTACATTGTGGTGTTCCAGGTGGCGTGAGTTTGTGAAACTATTCCACATTGTTTTAATTGAAGACCAAACTCGTAACTCAAATATTTGTCTCCGTGATCAGATCGTAGAAACTTTATTTTCTTGTCACGATGATTTTCCACTTCACTCTGAAATTCTTTGAACTTTTCAAATGTTTCAGACTTATGTTTCATCAAGTAGATATACCCATATCTGCTCAAATCATCTATGAAGTTCAGAAAATAACGATACTTGCCGTGAGCCTTAACACTCATCGGACCGCATACATCAGTATGTATTATTTCCAATAAGTCAGTTGCTCGCTCCGGAGAACGGAGTCTTATTCATCTTGCCCATGAGGCATGGTTCGCAAGCATCAAGTGATTCATAATCAAGTGATTCCAAAATCCCATCAGCATGGAGTTTCTTCATGCGCTTTACACCAATATGACCTAAACGGCAGTGCTACAAATAAGCTGCACTATCATTATTAACTTTGCATCTTTTGGTTTCAATATTATGATTATGTGTATCACTACGATCGAGATCCAATGAACTATTTTCATTGGGTGTGTAACCATATAAGGTTTTATTCATGTAAATAGAACAACAATTTATTCTCTTACTTAAATGAATAACCGTATTACAATAAACATGATCAAATCATATTCATGCTCAACGCAAACACCAAATAACACTTATTCAGGTTCAACACTAATCCCGAAAGTATAGGGGAGTGTGCGATGATGATCATATCAATCTTGGAACTACTTCCAACACACATCGTCACTTCACCCTTAACTAGTCTCTGTTTATTCTGCAACTCCCGTTTCAAGTTACTAATCTTAGCAACTGAACTAGTATCAAATACTGAGGGGTTGCTATAAACACTAGTAAAGTACACATCAATAACATGTATATCAAATATACTTATGTTCACTTTGCCATCCTTCTTATCCGCCAATCACTTGGGGTAGTTCCGCTTCCAGTGACCAGTCCCTTTGCAGTAGAAACACTTAGTCTCAGGCTTAGGACCAGACTTAGGCTTCTTCACTTGAGCAGCAACTTGCTTACCGTTCTTCTTGAAGTTCCCCTTCTTCCCTTTGCCCTTTTTCTTGAAACTAGTGGTCTTGTTAACCATCAACACTTGATGTTCTTTCTTGATTTCTACCTTCATCGATTTCAACATCACGAAGAGCTCAGGAATCATTTTCGTCATCCCTTGCATACTATAGTTCATCACGAAGTTCTAGTAACTTTAGTGATGGTGACTAGAGAATTCTGTCAATCACTATCTTATCTGGAAGATTAACTCCCACTTGATTCAAGCGATTGAAGTACCCAGACAATCTGAGCACATGCTCACTAGTTGAGCGATTCTCCTCCATCTTTTAGCTATAGAACTTGTTGTAGACTTCATATCTCACAACTCGGGTATTTGCTTGAAATATTAACTTCAACTCCTGGAACATCTCATATGGTCCATGACGTTCAAAACGTCTTTGAAGTCCCGATTCTAAGCCGTTAAGCATGGTGCACTTAAACTATCAAGTAGTCATCATATTGAGCTAGCCAAACGTTCATAACGTTTGCATCTGCTCCTGCAATAGGTCTGTCACCTAGCGGTGCATCAAGGACATAATTCTTCTGTGCAGCAATGAGGATAAACCTCAGATCACGGATCCAATCCGCATCATTGCTACTAACATCTTTCAACACAATTTTCTCTAGGAACATATCAAAATAAACATAGGGAAGCAACAACGCGAGCTATTGATCTATAATTTGCAAAATACTACCAGGACTAAGTTCATGATAAATTTAAGTTCAATTTAATCATATTACTTAAGAACTCCCACTTAGATAGACATCCCTCTAATCCTCTAAGTGATCACGTGATCCAAATCAACTAAACCATAACCGATCATCACGTGAGATGGAGTAGTTTTCAATGGTGAACATCGTTATGTTGATCATATCTACTATATGATTCACGCTCGACCTTTCGGTCTCCGTGTTCCGAGGCCATATCTGCATATGCTAGGCTCGTCAAGTTTAACCTGAGTATTCTGCGTGTGCAAAACTGGCTTGCACCCGTTGTAGATGGACGTAGAGCTTATCACACCCGATCATCACGTGGTGTCTGGGCACGACGAACTTTGGCAACGGTGCATACTCAGGGAGAACACTTCTTGATAATTTAGTGAGAGATCATCTTATAATGCTACCGTCAATCAAAGCAAGATAAGATGCATAAAAAGATAAACATCACATGCAATCAATATAAGTGATATGATATGGCCATCATCATCTTGTGCTTGTGATCTCCATCTCCGAAGCACCGTCATGATCACCATCGTCACCGGCGCGACACCTTGATCTCCATCGTAGCATCGTTGTCGTCTCGCCAATCTTATGCTTCCACGACTATCACTACCGTTTAGTAATAAAGTAAAGCATTACATCGCGATTGCATTGCATACAATAAAGCGACAACCATATGGCTCCTGCCAGTTGCCGATAACTCGGTTACAAAACATGATCATCTCATACAATAAAATTCAGCATCATGCCTTGACCATATCACATCACAACATGCCCTGCAAAAACAAGTTAGACGTCCTCTACTTTGTTGTTGCATGTTTTACGTGGCTGCTACGGGCTTAAGTAAGAACCAATCTCACCTACGCATCAAAACCACAACGATAGTTTGTCAAATAGACTCCGTTTTAACCTTCGCAAGGACCGGGCGTAGCCATACTTGGTTCAACTAAAGTTGGAGAGGCAGTCGCCCGCAAGCCATCTCTGTGCAAAGCACGTCGAGGGAACCGGTCTCGCGTAAGCGTACGCGTAAGGTTGGTCCGGGTCGTCTCGTCCAACAATACCGCCGAACCAAAATATGACATGCTGGTAGGCAGTATGACTTGTATCGTCCACAACTCACTTGTGTTCTACTCGTGCATATAACATCAACATCATTAACCTAGGCTCGGATGCCACTGTTGGGTTTCGTAGTAATTTCAAAAAATTTCCTACGCACACGCAAGATCATGTGATGCATAGCAACGAGAGGAGAGTGTTGTCTACGTACCCAACGCAGACCGACTGCGGAAGCGATGACACGACGTAGAGGAAGTAGTCGTACGTCTTCACAATCCAACCGATCAAGCACCGAAACTACGGCACCTCCGAGTTCGAGCACACGTTCAGCTCGATGACGATCCCCGGACTCCGATCCAGCAAAGTGTCGGGGAAGAGTTTCGTCAGCACGACGGCGTGGTGACGATCTTGATGAACTACAGCAGCAGGGCTTCGCCTAAACTCCGCTACAGTATTATCGAGGAATATGGTGGCAGGGGGCACCGCACACGGCTAAGGAATCGATCACGTGGATCAACTTGTGTCAACTTGTGTGTTTAGAGGTGCCCCTGCCTCCGTATATAAAGGAGCCAAGGGGGGAGGAGGCGCCGGCCAGGAGGAGGTGGCGCAGGAGGAGTCCTACTCCTACCGGGAGTAGGACTCCCCTCCAATCCTATTCCAACTAGGATTCCCAAGGGGGAAAGAGGGAGAGGGGTGGCCGGCCACCTCTCCTAGTCCTAATAGGACTAGGGGAAGGGGGGAGGCGCGCAGCCCCCTTGGGCTGCCCCTTTCTCCTTTCCACTAAGGCCCATGATGGCCCATATGGCTCCCGGGGGGTTCCGGTAACCTCCCGGTAACCCGGTAAAATCCCGATTTCACCCGGAACACTTCCGATGTCCAAACATAGACTTCCAATATATCAATCTTTATGTCTCGACCATTTCGAGACTCCTCGTCATGTCCGTGATCACATCCGGGACTCCGAACAACCTTCGGTACATCAAAATGCATAAACTCATAATATAACTGTCATCGTAACCTTAAGCGTGCGGACCCTACGGGTTCGAGAACAATGTAGACATGACCGAGACACGTCTCCGGTCAATAACCAATAGCGGGACCTGGATGCCCATATTGGCTCCTACATATTCTACGAAGATCTTTATCGGTCAGACCGCATAACAACATACGTTGTTCCCTTTGTCATCGGTATGTTACTTGCCCGAGATTCGATCGTCGGTATCCAATACCTAGTTCAATCTCGTTACTGGCAAGTCTCTTTACTCGTTCCGTAATACATCATCTCACAACTAACATATTAGTTGTAATGCTTGCAAGGCTTATGTGATGTGTATTACCGAGAGGGCCCAGAGATACCTCTCCGACAATCGGAGTGACAAATCCTAATCTCGAAATACGCCAACCCAACATCGACCATTGGAGACACCTGTAGTACTCCTTTATAATCACCCAGTTACGTTGTGACGTTTGGTAGTACCCAAAGTGTTCCTCCGGTAAACGGGAGTTGCATAATCTCATAGTCATAGGAACATGTATAAGTCATGAAGAAAGCAATAGCAACATACTAAACGATCGGGTGCTAAGCTAATGGAATGGGTCATGTCAATCAGATCATTCTACTAATGATGTGACCTCGTTAATCAAATAACAACTCATTGTTTATGGTTAGGAAACATAACCATCTTTGATTAACGAGCTAGTCAAGTAGAGGCATACTAGTGACACTTTGTTTGTCTATGTATTCACACATGTATTATGTTTCCGGTTAATACAATTCTAGCATGAATAATAAACATTTATCATGAAATAAGGAAATAAATAATAACTTTATTATTGCCTCTAGGGCATATTTCCTTCAGGGAAATTGATCCTCCCCAAGCATACCACTCGACAATGTCGACTCCTGATTCAGAGCTTCTAGAAGAAGGGGCAACCCAGTGAAAACGACAAAGATTCTGAACAGGAGGAAGACAAAGAGGAAGAGGAGGGTGGATATCCCCAAGTCAACGCCACCCTGGTGATTTTTGCCGACGTCGAGAGCAAAAGTCGACCGAAAGTCATTAACCGGGAGGTGAACATGGTCGCTCCGACGACACCCATGTATCTGAAATGGTCGAAGACTCCTATCACATTTGATCAGTCAGATCACCTGCCACGAGTGCCAACACCTGGCCGACAGGCGCTGGTGGTCGACCCAGTGGTCGGAGGCACCCGACTGACCAAAGTTCTGATGGATGGCGGCAGTGGCCTCAATATTTTGTACGCCGAGGCTCTGAAAGGAATGGGCATTCCGATGTCTAAACTAAGCGAGAGTAACATGAGGTTCCATAGAGTCATCCCTAGGAAGAAAGCCGAGTCACTCGGCTAGATATCTCTCGATGTGGTTTTCAGCGATGAGAAGAATTTCCGCAAAGAGAAACTGACATTTGAAGTGGTGGATTTTCAAAGCGCGTATCATGCCATTCTGGGCAGACCCTCCTATGCCAGCTTCATGGCTCGACCGTGTTACGTGTACCTCAAGATGAAGATGCCTGGCCCCAAAGGCGTGATTACCGTTCGTGGTAACCAGAAGAAAGCGGAGGGCTGCCTCCAAGATGGTGTGAAAATAGCAGATGAGCAGATGGCAGCTGTGGAGTTCCAAGAGCACAAGAGAATGACAGATCCGAGTGATTTGCTGCGTGCCAAGAGGCCTGCCTTGGAGTCTGTGTTCCAGTCGGTCGGGGAAACCAAACTGATTCGCATCCACCCGACCGATCCCAATGCTGCTCCGACCCATATTTCCATGATGCTCGACAGCAAATAGGAAGCCGCGCTCACCCAGTTCCTCCGTAAGAACTGGGACATCTTCGCATGGAAGTCGTCTGACATGCTAGGTGTACCCAGGGGGCTGGCTGAGCACTGTTTGCGCGTCGACTTGAAAGCAAAACCGGTCAAAGAACATATCCGTTGGCCCACCACGGAGAAGAGGAAGGCCATTGGTGAAGAAGTGGCTCGACTCCTGGCCGCAGAATTCATTCGCGAGATCTACCACTCAGAGTGGCTCGCCAATGTCGTTATGGTTCCTAAGAAAGACAAATCGCTACGAATGTGCATTGACTTCAAGCACATCAATCGGGCATGTCCGAAGGATCATTTTCCGCTGCCCCGCATTGATCATATAGTCGACTCGACTGCGGGATGCGAGCGAATGTCCTTCCTGGACGCCTATTCCGGGTACCATCAGATCCGACTGTTTGGGCCCGATGAGATCAAGACTGCCTTCATCACCCCGTTCGGGTGCTTTTATTATGTCACCATGCCCTTTGGCCTCAAGAATGCTGGAACGACGTTCATGCGCATGATCCAGAAGTGCCTGCTCACTCAGATCAGTCGGAACGTAGAAGCCTACGTGGACGAGATCGTGATTAAGTCACGCAAAGGTTCCGACCTGCTGACTAACCTCGCTGAAACCTTTGCCAACCTGAGAAGGTACGATATCAAGCTCAATCCATCAAAATGCACATTCGGAGTACCAGGCGGAAAGTTACTCGGTTTTCTCATTTTCGAACAAGGAATCGATGCGAATCCAGAGAAGGTTGGCACGATTCTCTGGATGAAATGCCCAGTGCGAGTGCATGATGTTCAGAAGCTCACTGGTTGCTTGGCTGCATTGAGTCGATTTATCTCACGACTCGGTGAAAAGGCATTGTCTCTTTACCGACTGATGAAGAAGTCTGACAAGTTCGAGTGGAATGATGAAGCCGAAGCAGCGTTTGAAGAGCTCAAAGCCCTGCTTTCCACCCAGCCGGTGCTTGCTGCTCCAATCAGCAAGGAGCCTCTTTTGCTCTACATCGCAGCCAAAGGACAAGTCGTCAGCACAGTGCTCACAGTCGAGCAGGAAGAGGAAGCCAAAGCCTTCAAAGTTCAGCGCCCAGTCTATTACATTACAGAAGTCTTGACCCCATCTAAGCAGAGGTACCCTCACTATCAGAAGCTTGTTTATGGGATTTACTTAACCATGAAAAAGGTTGCACACTACTTCTCTGATCATTCAATTTCAGTCGTCAGCGACGCTCCTTTATCAGAGATTCTGAATAACAGAGATGCAACTGGTCGAGTGGCAAAGTGGGCAATTGAACTGCTTCCATTAGATATCAAGTTTGAGGCAAAGAAGGCCATCAAGTCCCAAGCAGTCGCAGATTTCCTTGCAGAGTGGACAGAACAACAACAGCCGATCCAAATCCAATCGGAACATTGGACCATGTTCTTTGATGGGTCCAAAATGCTGAATGATTCTGGCGCGGGGGTGGTTCTAGTATCCCCACGAGGAGACAAGCTCAGTTATGTCCTTTAGATTCACTTTGATTCCTCCAACAATGAAGCTGAATATGAGGCACTTTTATATGGGTTGCGTATGGCCATCTCACACGGCGTACGGTGCCTGATGGTCTACGGCGACTCAGATTTAGTGGTCAATCAAGTGATGAAAGAATCGGATGTCAGAAGCCCTGCAATGACTGGTTACTGCAATGCAGTGAGAAAGTTGGAGAAGAAGTTTGAGGGGTTAGAGCTTCACCACATACCCCGTCTCAAGAATCAAGAAGTAGATGAATTGGCCAAGATAGGTTCCACTCGGAAGCCTATTCCCAGTAACGTGTTTTTAGAACATCTCCATACCCCGTCCATACGATAGGATCCCTTCAAGGAAGAGCCCCCACGACCGATAAGTTCAACCAACCCAACTGAGATTGAGATTCCAGCCGTGGTCGACCTGATTATGGAAGTCCTAGTGATCACACCCGACTGGACTGTGCCATACATTGCATACATTCTCAGAAAGGAGCTCTGAGAAGATGAAGACGAAGCCCGTCAGATAGTCTGTCGATCCAATGCCTTTACAGTGATGAAACGTTAGCTGTACAGGGAAAGTGTCACAGGAGTAGCCCAGCGTTGCATCGCCCCTGAAGAGGGTCGAATGATCTTAAATGATATCGACTTGGGGACCTGTGGTCACCATGCGTCCTCTCGGACCATCGTGGCCAAAGCATACCGAGCAGGATTCTATTGGCCATGGGCAAACGAGATGGCAAAGGATATAGTCGACAAATGTGCAGGCTGCCAGTTTTATTCCAACATGTCCCACAAGCCAGCATCCGCCTTGAAGACTATCCCTCTTGTCTGGCCATTTGCAGTCTGGGGGTTGGATATGTTGGCCCCTTCAAGACCGGCGCGAGTGGTTTTACCCATGTGCTCATGGCAGTCGACAAGTTCACCAAGTGGATTGAAGCTAAACCCATCAAGAACCTCAGCGCTAGCACTGCCGTCAGTTTTGTCAGAGAGTTGATATTCAGATATGGAGTCCCTCACAGCATTATCATGGATAATGGCTCCAACTTTGATTCTAATGAGTTCAAGGCGTTCTGCGTGACCCAGGGCACTCGGGTCAACTATGCGTCTGTCGCGCATCCTCAGTCGAATGGACAGGTAGAGAGAGCGAACGGTTTAATCCTCCAAGGATTAAAACCCCGTGTGATGCTGATCTCAAGCATGCTGCTGGCGCCTGGGTAACTGAGTTACCTTCTGTCTTATGGGGGTTGAGGACAACACAAAATCAGTTGACTGGTCAGACTCCTTTCTTCTTGGTGTACGGTGCAGAGGTTGTGCTCCCTAGTGATTTGCTGCACAATGCCCCCAGAGTGGAACTATTCATAGAAGCTGAAGCGGAACAAGCACGAGAAGACGTCGTTGATCTCCTAGAGGAGGAGCGCGAGATGGCTTTGATCCGGTCGACCATTTATCAGCAAGACTTGCGTCGACTCCATGCCCGGAACGTCAAAGCACAGGCATTCCAAGAAGGAGACCTGGTTCTTCGAGTGGATCAGAAGTGACCTCACAAACTTGCCCCGGCCTGGGAAGGCCCCTTCATCATCACCAAGGTGCTTCACAACGGAGCCTACCACATCTACAACATAGCCAAGAAGATAGACGAACCACAAGCATGGAACGCAGAGTTGCTCCGTCACTTCTACACATAGATCACTCGACCTGACGAGTTGTAATAAAAGTGTTTTAGTTTGCTTTCCGAAGACAAGATTTCTGCAATATCATAATGATCAGTTTGCTATGAGCATCTATGTCTAAAATCCCCCAGTGGGTGACTTAGCCGCGAATCCGATTCGCCTAAGTTGAAAAAACTCCGAGTGGAGAGCAATCCTCCCACTCGGGGGCTTAGCTACGACCCTGTAATCGCCTAAGTTAAAAACACTCTGAGTGGAGAGCAATCCTCCCACTCAGGGGCTTAGCTGCGACCCCATAATCGCCTAAGTTAAAAACGCTCCGACTGGAGAGCAATCCTCCCACTCGGGGGCTTGGCTGCGACCCTGTAATCACCTAAGTTAAAAACACTCCGAGTGGAGAGCAATCCTCCCACTCGGGGGCTTAGCTGCGACCCCGTAATCGCCTAAGTTAAAAACACTCTGAGTGGAGAGCAATCCTCCCACTCGGGGGCTTAGCTGCGACCCTGTAATAGCCTAAGTTAAAAACACTCCGAGTGGAGAGCAATCCTCCCACTCGGGGGCTTAGTTGCGATCCCGTAATCGCCTAAGTTAAAAAATACTCCGAGTGGAGAGAAATCCTCCCACTCGGGGGGCTTAGATGCAACCCCGTAATCGCCTAAGCTAACAATAATTCCGAGTGGTGAGCAATCCTCCCACTCGAGGGCTTAGCCGCGACCCCGCCTAAGTTAAAAATACACTTCCGAGTGGAGAAAAATCCTCCCACTTGGGGACTTCACCGCTACGAAGTACCACGGGCTTTCCATCCCTATCCGCAGGGACGACGAGGTGTCGATTGAACACCTCTGAGCTACGCCACAAATACAACGTGCGTTCTATCCCTATCCATAGGGACGATGAGGTGTCGATTGAACACCTTTGATCTACGCCACAAATACAACATGCGTTCTATCCCTATCTGCAGGGACGACGGGGTGTCGATTGAACACCTCTGAGCTACGCCACAAATACATTGTTCCGTCTCTACTCGCAAGGACACCGCGACTGAGCTCCGTCACAAGTACAACGTACCTTCATTCGGAAAAGGGTGAGAAGATCAAATCCACTTGGAACCGGGGGTCAATCGGAAACAATATAAGAAGCAGAGCAAAAGCCACGATGTTCAAAGAAATTCAAGTTCGAATAAACCTAGCAAAAGTTCAGAACCGCAGCGGGAAAGAGTAATCGGGCATCAGGCCCGAAAGAGTTTTAACGGTTACATAATCACTCGGCATTCCGAGGCAAATAAATGTGGGGCATAATGTTTTTTCGATCACTCATCCAGAGAGGGGCTGGCTGGATCACAGAAACTGTCGAGGTCAATGTTGTCTGCAATGCGGGTGACAGCCTCAAGGAAGGTGTCCATGAAGGACTGGAAAGTGTGCTTCTTGGTGTTCGCAACCTTGAGAGCCGCCAGCTTCTCTTCTCTAGCATCTTTGCAGTGCACTCGGACCAATGACAGGGCAACATCAGCCCCACAGTGAGCGGCTGATTTCTTCCATTCCCGCACTCTGCTAGAGATCTGATTCAGTTGAGTCATCAGCGACTCGAGATCTTGTGGAAGTTCCGCCTGGGGCCAGAGTTCGGCTTCAACCCGAGTCATCGCCGCTTTCAGTCGAGCCAAATAAGCAACAACGCTGTCCATTCGTGATTCCAACCACAACAAGTTCATAGCAACATCATCTTTAACAGGACAGTGGATGGGGTTGAGACCCGTCTCAACCCGCCCAGTCTCAGCCTCAAAGTCCTGGCAAAATTCTGCACAGTCGAAGAAAATGATGAGTCGACAGTATAACAATGCATTCCAATCGACAGGAACCCACCAGTCGAATGATTTTACCTTCAAGTTTCAGGACCAGTTTTGCAGCGAGTTGTCCCAGATAGGACTCCAACTCGCCCGTTTTGGCTCTGAGGCTTCCGACTTCGTTGGTCAGGTTCTCCTTGTCCTTCTTCAGTTGCTCAACCTCCCGATTGGCGTGAGAGATGGCAGTCTTCAGCTTAGTGTTCTCCTCTTCCAACTTGCTGACCGAAGCCAGCTTCTTGTCTGCAAGCGACGTCTTGTCTTGTACCTCCTTCTGAGCAGCAGCGAGGTCCAGATCCTTCTTCTCTAGAGCTTCCTTCATTTTCTCTAAAGAAACAACACTCTTCAGACGAGCTTGAAGCTGACGGTTTTCACTATGCACATATGTTCGTGTGAAGTCACTCGGTTCAAAGAGACTGAAAAGAAAAACACAAAAAGGCGTGAGCCACAAGGTGGACAAGTGTCAATTGGTTACCTCCCATGATGGTCGTTTCTTCCTAAGTAGTCTTAAGGTTCTTCTTCGCCAGCTCAAGATCAAGGTTGGGGCTGATCTGCTGTTTGTTCAGTTCAGAAAGTCGAGCCCCAAGATCAAAAGACTTCTGCATCAAGCAAGAGAGATATATCAGTCGGCAGAAAGGCAGTTACGGTGAAAGTTACTCTAAGACTACTACCGAATCAAACATTCGACAGTAGTCTCGGGGACTACACCCAGTGGGTGCACTTAGCGTGCCCCCACTGGTTCAGATCAACACTCTGCATGGTCTGCCCAGCATTGAGTCAAAAAAAAGTAGGAGATTCTCAGACCACAGTCGACTGCCAGCAGTCGACCATGGTCTCGGGGACTACACCCAATGTATGTACTTAGCGTGCCCCCACTGGTTCAGATCAACACTCGACTCATTGACAGTCGAGTGTAGCAGAAGACACATTGAACTCTAAGGAAAGCACGCCCTAGTGGGTGATCAGATGCGAAACAGACCCATGATGGTAGATGCACATATGGGCAGCAAAGCAACATCGGCAGGTTTTTGTGATTCAAAAGTTTAGTCGGGAGTTAACTGACCTTGACATTGGTCTGCAGAGCGGTGTTGGCATTGTAGACTACCTGACTGGCCTCGTGCATCACCTTCACTTGATCTATAACAAGATTCACTTGACAAAGAGCCTCCCATGCAGCACTCGGCGCGTCGTCCGGAGTTTGGTACACAACAAAGAGTGAGGGCGCCAGGGCGACCGAAGCACCCACTGGGTCAGACACATGGTACAAGATTCTCATACCACAGTTGACTGCCAGCAGTCGACCATGGTTTCGGGGACTACACCCAGTGGGTGCACTTAGCGTGCCCCCACTGGTTCAGATCAACACTTGACTCATTGACAGTCGAGTGTAGCAGAAGACACATTGAACTCTAAGGAAAGCACACCCCAGTGGGTGATCAGATGCGAAACAGACCCATGACAGTAGATGCACATATGGGCAGCAAAGCAACAGCGGCAAGTTTTTGTGATTCAAAAGTTCAGTCGGAAGTTAACTGACCTTGACGTTGGTCTGCAGAGCGGTGCTGGCATTATAGACTACCTGACTGGCCTCGTGCATCACCTTCACTTGATCCATAACAAGATTCACTTGACGAAGAGCCTCCCAGACAGCACTCGGCGCATCGTCCGGAGTTTGGTACACAACAAAGAGTGAGGGCGCCATGGCGGCCGAAGCACCCACTGGGTCACACGCATGGACTTGCACTGGGGCAGCAGGAGTGGGAGCAGTCGACCTCGATGGGCGATCAGTCGTCAGTGGGTCGGCAAAGGTGACGTTGGTCCGGGTCGGATCTCTAGACCGCTCGACCGGCATCTCAGGTGCCGGAGTAGACTGAGGAGCTTGAACCTCAGACACTCTCCCGCTCGAGCCCTTGCCTTTCCTCCTCCTCTCCCTCAAGGGTGCTTCTTCTTCATCATCATCAGGAAGCACGACAACGTCTCGTGGTGCTGCAGCTAAAAGGAAAAATCTTCAAGAATTCAGTCGAGCGATAAACCAATCGACAGAAGAAGCCTTAATCAAGCAGACTCACCCGATCGGGAGGTGTCGCGTCGTTGGTTTCCTCATCTCTTGGGGCCTTGTCAATATCCATGTCAGTCACGGCAGAGGTTGGGCTGGAAAGATACAAGATCCACTCGGTAACCAACAAAAATGCTGATCGAAAGAAAGGAACGCAGAGAGATAAAATTCTTACCCAGAGGCGACTGGAACATCCATCTTGATCCTCGGCAGAGTCTTCCCAGCCTTCGGGGGCGTGGCCTTGGGCTGCTTAGCCACCTTTTTAGTCGGCTCAGGAGTCAACGTCCGAGCCCGCTTCTGCGTCTTGGTACTGGAAGCCATAGCCTTGCCCCGCTCGCCTGCTGGATCGTGATCCTGTTTGGATTGACGCTCCAAGCGTGGCGGTGAGTCGACCTCCTCGTCGTCGTCAGCTTCATCGCTCTCCTCCTCGTCGTCACCATCTGACGATTGATACTCACCACTCTCTTCTATGCTGTCCTCCCCTTCCTGGTCCATCTCCTGGGTCTGCTTGCCGTTGGGCATGGAGTACATCTCGGTATAAACCTAGAAAACAAGAAGTCGAGTGAATTCCAGTCGGTGCCAGAGGCAGATACAAAATACACAAGAAATCAGTCGGAAGCAGAAGTTCGAACCTTGTCAGGTGGATTGCTGTCACTGAAGGGAGCGACCCTCCTGCCCCCCTGGGGTTGTCCTTGTTGCCCGTGATGCTCTTCAGCCATCCAGCCACCCTCTTGGCCGAGACTTACTCCGGCTGAACCCGAGCGGTGTCGTTGGCGACGGAGTACATCCACATCGGATGGCCCTGAGCCTAAAGCGGCTGGATGCGCCGACTGAGAAACACCTCCAGTAGGTCCATCCCGGTTACGCCCTGATTGATCAGCTGGACCACCCTCTTGACCAACATGTCCGTCTCCATCCTCTCCGCAGCAGTCACTTTCAGCGAGGAAGGAGTTTGAACGCAATCAAAGGAGAAAGGGGGAAGTCCATTCGACTGACCCGGGGTAGGGACGTCCTGGCAGTAGAACCAGGTCGACTGCCAGCCCCTGATCGACTCGGGAAGAGTTATGGACGGGAAGGAGATCATCTTCCTCTTCTGGATCCCCAAACCACCACGCATTTGAATAACGTGCGTTTTCTCATCATCTGAGTGGGCCTTCTTGACCGACTGGGAGCGAACAGTGAAGATGTGTTTGAAGAGACCCAGTGCGGTCGACAGCCAAGGAAATTTTCACACATGGACACAAATGTCGTGAGGTAGATGATGGTGTTGGGAGAAAAGTGATGAAGTTGGGCTCCAAAGAAGTTCAAAAAAGCCCGGAAAAAGGGATGCGGGGGAAGCAAAAAACCACGGTCGACGTGGGTGGCGAGCAGGATGCACTCACCCGGTCGCGGCTGCGGCTCCGTAGCCCCCACCGACAACCTCGCAGCATCGTCGGCGACCAACCCGAGCTCGGCCAGATTGTCCAGGTGCTCTTGGCGAAGTGTGGATCGGATCCAGTCACCCTGGATCCATCCCGTCATTAGCGCCGACCGCGACGACGACCTGCGTCGGGTCTTCTTGGCCTTCGCCGCCCCCGTTGCCTTCTTTGCGCGTTCCAGCGCCACCGTCTTGTCCTTCAGCATTGCGGCGGAGCGACAGCGCTGAGAGCGGAGGGGCTGCGCGTGGAGGAGAAGCGGAGGAGAAAGGGGGAGATTGGGAGCGCACGGCGCAACGCCTCGGCCTCGCCTTTTAAAGGCCCACTTCTGAGTGGTTGATGCGCGGGCCTGAGCGATCCTGTCAAATCTTCACTACAGTCGCGCGCCCGATACGTGGCGAAAAAGGTGGCTCGGAGATCGAGGTGTCCCTGCTTATCCATCTTGATTACCACGGCACCCTCCGTCTTGCGCGCTTCCCCAAAATTTCGAATCATGCCGAATCAGGGATACGGAATAACCAATCGCGCCGGAGATCTCGCAACAGAAGAGAACGATGGATGGATGATGCCACTAATCCACTCGACAACTTCAGAATCGATCGAGGCAACTGGAACGAAGCTAAAGTTCAGACGCAAACCTTCCGTTCAACGCGAGTGCTCACGAAGCACAAAGGATGAAACGAAGTCCGTTGCGATCTTCTTTTCCACTCGGTCCTCAATCCATTTGGGGGATAGTGATGAGGATATAGACCTAGGGTAGGGTCACAGGCCTGACCTAAGGGCCCCACCCAAGGTCACTACCCTAGAAGCAAAGAAGCTCAAGAGATAACAGGAAGTACCCAAGGAAGACGTCGAGTGTTAGTTCACTCGACCAACCATATCACTCGGGAACCCCAATTTTACGAAGATCACTCGACCATACAAGAAACCACTCGACCTATGAAGACCAAGAGTCAGACGGAACTACAACGGTCGGACATTCGCTCTGTAGTCTTTATAGGCATTAATGGTACTTAAAGATGGCGTTATCAGTAACGCCCCTCCTTTATGAACATTGAACCCTCTGTAATAGAGGGGAGTTGGGGTCCTGGCGCACTCTATATAAGCCACTCCCCTCCTCTGGGACAAGGGTTCGCACCCCCTGTAATACACACGCATATACTGAAATCCAGTCGACCGCCTCCGGGCACCAAGACGTAGGGCTTTTACCTCCTCCGAGAGGGGCCTGAACTCGTAAACACTTGCATACAACCTCACCGTAGCTAGGACATTGCCTCCTGCTACGTACCCCCTATTCTTACTGTCAGTCTTAGTACCACGACAGCGGCCTTTGTGGTGGGAGCCGCGGTGCTCCTCGCGGAGCTCGTGGCTCACGTGTTGGTTGGTTAACATAGCAGTGCGGACGTCGTGGTGGCAAGTGAGAGGCGGTCGTGGTGGTGGTGGTGGTGCAGCGGGTGTCCTCGTGGCTTGTTTTACTACATATCATAGGTGAAGAGGGCTTGGCTGGTTAACATAGTAGTATGTAACTTTGATATGCACGTCATTTAATCTTCAACTGACCCTCCTGGTTCTATGCATGATACAATTATGTTAATCCTTGCAATTAAGAAGGACAAGGCCTCCTCCCCTGTCCTTCAAAGGGTGAGCATTTCGTTTAATGACAACTAATGTCAAGTATCCTGCAAAGTGCCATGCAATTGAGGCAAGTATTACCTTTAGATGTTGTGTATCCTAACCGAGTTGGATATCTAGCAATGCAAAGGAGAATAGTATCATCTCCCTGCTTTATAGAGGCACACCTCCAAAACTCCTCCAGGGAAGTTCAACAAGATTCACTCACTCCTTGAAACATAATGACATAGAGAGTGCCTTTGGAGTGTTGAGGATGAAATCAGAATATCTCCTCAAGATGCTAAACTACTCGATTCAAACATAGATGTTGGTTGTTGTAGCTACCATGACATTACACAACTATGTTCGTGTCCATGATAAAGAGATCCACATTATGTTCCAACAATCCTGGATAGATATAAGAAGTATATTATTCCTTGGATTGCATCAGATGCTTCAACTTCATAGGCAAGTGCTCCTAACATGGATAGGTTTAGGATCCTTCTGATCTAAGCTTCTCTTCATCGATGGCGGTTGCTGCTCTGGTGCGTTGGTCCTATTGGGCCTTAGCACTGTTAGATGATATTGTAGAGAGGTACGAGAGGTGTTTAAACTTGTATCTTTCTATCTCGTCTTCTGTTGTAACCTCCCCGATCTCCTGTAATGATCGTGATCGATCTTCTCTCGATCTCTTGTAAGCCACGACACACATATGATATAAATAGAGATGCGGCCCGAGCAAAGGGTTCAACTCTTCCATCAAACCTTTACATGGTAACAGAGCCTCTTCCTCAATAGATTGGATAGAGATCGCATCTAGCTACCCAGGCGACCGCAGCCATGTCCACCACCACCGCCGCCATGATGGCCAGAACCATGGGTGCGCTCACCACCAACACCTCCTCCATGTTTGCGTCATCATCCACCTCCACCTCCACCAACTCCTTCCTCGGATCGCCGCCGCAAGAGAAGCTGACGAGGGGCAACTTCCTGCTCTGGAAGGCCATCGTCCTACCCCAGATCAAGGGCGCGCAGATGGAGCACCATCTCGACGCGAATAGTCTGGCACCGCCGGCTACCCTCACCATTACCAAGGACGGCAAAGAAGAACAGGTACTGAACTTTGTGAGATCCCTTTGGTTTGCATAGCAGCAACAACTCCAAGGCTACCTAATGGGCTCCCTCTCCCGCGACATCCTTCCTCAAGTCACCATGCTCCAGACGCCGGCTGAAGTCTGGTGCGCCATCCACGACATGTTCGCTGCCCAGAGCCAAGCTCAAGCCATCAATACACGCATCTTCCTCACTAATCTCCAAAAAGGTAACATGACGATGGCCGAATACCTTGGAAAGATTAAAAGCCTTACCGATGAAGTTGCCTGCACTGCTGCCGCACTCTCCGATCCGGAGATTGTGTCAAAAATCTTGGCCAGACTGGACATGGATTACAATCCAGTCGTCTCGGCCCTTGCTGCCCGGGTGGAGCCGATCACCGTTCATGACTTGTACAGTCAGCTCCTCAGCTTCGACGCCCGCCTTAGTCTCCTTCATGGTGCCAACTTTTGCCAGTCCTCCGCCAACACTGTCCCGCATGGACGCGGCCGTGGGTGCGGTCACGACGCACAACGCGGCGGTGGGCGCGGACGCGGCAACGCTCAGGGCGACAGCGGCTACAACAGCAACTACAACAACACTGGCGGCAGCAGCTACAACACCACCCACAACCGATCAGGGGGTGGTGGCTTCAACAACAACAACAACCGTCGCCCCCCCCTCCTCCTCCCGTGGTCGCCCTCGCTGTCAACTCTGCAAGAAGGCCGGCCATGAGGTGATGGACTCACTACAAAAAATACACTTCCGTGATGATACGTGTTTGTCATAGTAGGTCACGTTTTTTGTCATGCATGTACATCCATGACAAATTTATGACAGAATCAAGATAGTCATACCTGTGCTGTCATAGAAGTGTTCCATGACATTACCAAAATTATCATCACGGAAGTGTCCACTTCCATGATGATAAATCGCGCGTCACAGAAGTGCTTTTGTCAAGGTGACCAACACGTGGCATCCACCGTAACGGAACGCTGTTAAGCTATCGGGTCGGGTTTTGGATCCGATAACCCGTTAACAGCCCCGACCAATGGGAAATTTCCACGTGTAAAATTCTGATTGGCCAAAGGGAACACCTGTCAGCTCGTCAGTGGGCCAGATGTCGCCCGTCCATTGGAGGAGACATGCCTATGGTACGTTGACACGTGGATGGGCCCAACAGAGGCCCATATAGGTTAAAAAGGCCAGCCCAGTCAAAGGCCCGTAGAACTTAATCAGGTACTAGTGGGCCAGCCCAATAACGGACTGCTTAATAAAGGCCCATTTACAGCCCGAAACCAGATCTGGCCCGTTAATTGTTCGCCTAATATTTGGGCCCATTTACGGCCCGAAGCCAGATCTGGCCCGTTAATTGTTCGCCCAATATTTGGGCCCATTTGCAGCCCAAAGCCAGATCTGGCCCGTTAATTGTTCACCGAATATTCGGGCCCAACTATAGCCCGGTGACTTTCGGCCTGTTAGAGGCCTGATGTAGACATCGGCCCATTTCAGCCCGGTGTGACTTTCGGCCTGGGAATGGCCCATGCTGCCCATGGGCCATATATGGTCCGACGGGACATCGGGCCCACTAACGGCCCGTGCTAAAGGTGGCAACAGTTAAGACCAACGTGACTTTGGGCATGTTAAAGGCCTGTCGCGTAATTCGGCCCGTTGATGCCTGTACTAAGCTTTCGGCCTCTTAAAGGCCCATGATATCAGTGGGCCAACTAAGGCCCAAGATATGTTTTGGCCTGGTAACGGCCCGTGAGCTAACTGGGCCCATAACGGCCCGGTCTACATTTCGGCCTGCTGAAGGCCCGTCGATGACTAGTGAAAATTGAGGCCCAACATGCATTTTGGCCTGCTAAAGGCCCATGGTTTCATCTCGGCTGTAACAGGCCAGTATAATATTCAGCCTATTAATGGTCCAACGCTACCTGGGCCGAACTAAGCGTTGGGTCGACAAAAGGCCCAACTAAAATATAGGCCGGTGTAAGTTTGGGCCTGGCGCAATGTGTGAAGGCCCCAATCATTCGGGCCCAAGAAAGACGCATGCCGGCCCAATTGTGGCCCGCTAAAAACCTGGCCCGTTATCGAATGTTTCGGCCCGGTCGACTACATCTGATTTTTTTTCAGATAGCGAATGATGGTAGTAACTAGTAGGAATTAAGAACAAACCTACTCTACACAATAAAGAAATTACGGCATAGTAACTAAGAATAAACCTACACTATACAATAAAGGATTTAAGGTATATTACATCCACTGGGCATCGAAGTTCGCCACCAGTGATCATAAAGCGCAACGAAGAAGCAGATTACAAAAACTGGGCACCATTGCAGCGTAACAAAATAATACTGAACCGAGACCACTTCCAAGACAGTTCAAGAAAGGTTAGCCTTGCGGGGGAACTGCTGCGCAAGCTGCTGAGCAAGGCTGTGAGACCGGCCTAGCATGTCGGTCATAGCTTCCAGGTGTAGCTGTTTAGCGATGAGGTTCTCATTGGTGTTCTCCGCAATCTTTCTTAGAGATAGGACTTCAAGTCGAAGTTGAGTTGCAGAATGCCTTTCTGCTAGAACTTGGGACTGAAGAAGTCGAATTGATTCAAACAACGAATTCTGTGAGCTTGTGTGACTGTTAGTCTCAAGTAACTTGAACACTGCATCAAGACACTTTGGGGTTGTCTCGCTATCTTCAAGATGTTTTGCCTTCTTTGCTGCAATATATGTTGGGTTTGTCTCACAGCCTTCAGCAGACTTGTGCATGCCATCAGGCATATCACCCTAAAACAAAGTAGAGAGATGACAGGTTTTGCACGTGTATAAACAAAGATGATAATTGTTCTATCAATTTTATCCAATTTCAAATTAGAAAATAAAGAGTAAGTTCAAAATATCAATAGCATAATTTGGCATTGTTCATAATGCGGGGAGCTTCACCACACTACTGGATTACCATGTCAACATAACAAGCATAGATGAAGGGCAAAGAAAATCATTGTATCTATTTTGGATAATGTGCATGGCATGTTGTTCATATCATCAGCCACATCAGTAAGATAAAACGGGAGATGACAAGGTGCAAACGTAAGTTGCTTCACCACACACTGGATTATAGATCCACAAAACCAAGCATACATATAGGGAGTATTAAGTAATGTGCATGGTATGAATAAGAAATTTGGTTTTACAAGTAAAACTTAGAACTTACGGTTCTTACGAACATGCATTTTGGTAGAAACAGCAAACTAAACAGCAGTAAACGATAGGGAGTATGAGCAAATTAAACAGCAGTTGAGGATAAAGGCTTTAGAAGGACTGACTTACATTAACAGTTAACACCGGCTTTATAATGCCCTTCTCCATGTCAAGGGAGGGATAACTCAAGAATTTCAGCACAGAATCTTCTTCATAAGCATTGCATGTACTCTACATTTTGTAGAGAGTAATTATAGATATGATAATACTGGAAGGGGTAGAGGATAATGAAGATAAGATGCAGATTGATGCTACATTATCAACTACCAATCCCTGGAAGTACAAGCGTTACAGGACAAAATGTACTGACAAGAGCAATGGGCTACACTTCTGCACTGGCATTGTCTGTGTATTCTACTTGGTGGTAAGATTAAATATAGATCTGATCTTTTTTAGTAAATGCTGGGCGAGGGAGATAAGATGCAGAATGCTACAAAATGAACCAATCCCTCTTCCCATAATACAAGAGTGTTTTGAACACTGGTGTACTGTACAAAATGTTCTTATATTATGGGACGGAGGGAGTAGCTGCTAATGTAAGTACAATGATAGACCACGTTCAGTCCTTACAAGAGGACTGTAGAGCTAAACCTCTTCAAAAGCATTGGGTTGATTCTAAATTTGTGTAAGAGTCCATACAGATCTTATAATGTCCACCAAATGGGTGATTACGAGGCTAACATGTGCAGTGATGCTACATAATCAAACAGCTATGAAAGTAAGTATGGTCATACAGGGCAAGAGGTACTCACGAGAGCAATATAGTGTGCAGTATAGTTGCGAGATTCTGTGGTCCCTTGAGAACGAATATTCTTCTACTAACAGTTTTCGTACAAGTGAGACATTAAGGCAAATGCAGAAATGTAGTTCAAATTGTGATGTGATATCATAGGCAGTACCTTACGCTATAGCCGAGACCAATGTGTAACAAGATTATTCCAGTCACCGTCGGATAAATGTAGCACCGGAGACTTTACAGAAATTTTGTTTAGAGGCTTGCCATCGAAGTGCGCTTGCCTCAGGTAGGAATGATACTTCATCAACGAGTGCTTGAAAAGCGCAACCAACTCTTGCTCGTCATCACAATCCAGTTTGCTCCTCGCCTATTTAAAAGAATGAAATCTTGTGTCTTCTGTCAGCAAAAACATATGCAGTAATGACCATGAATAACATTAGTACATTACTTACGCATAAGTTGCGGAGGAAGACTGGAAATTGTTCTGTGTCTGCGGTATAATCTTTCCATGAAGGAAAGATGCGCACAAAGTTCCTGACAACAACATAAACTTCGTCTTCTAAACTGGGAAGAAATGGAACAGGGGTCCTATTTGCTGCAATTGGGGCTCTCTCTGGTTCGAAAAGGGATTTGGCAACTGGATTTGGTGTACTCTTTGATGGAATGGGGGTTTTGCGTCGTACAGCTGGTGCTATGTCAACTGGCATAATCATACTATTTGCTGGAGTTGGGGTCTGCTGTGTTGGGGCATCAGAAATGACCAGTGTAGTAGGGCTAGAGTCTGCTAGAGTTGGGGTATTTTGTGGGTCAGGTGATATTGCAACTACACCTAATGGGCTATTTGATTTATCAGGTGCCACTACCTTTTCCAAATACTTTGCTCGTGTTCCTCCACGATCAGCAATCGCCCTCTTCCTTTTGAACGTCTGATACACAAGAACAACATTTGAATGGATAAATATGGTATGATGATAGATGGAATATGTACTGAAAATGGATAGGTAGGGCGTATTCACATACACGATGTGTAAACTAAGCTGATGGCAGTTCAACAAAGTAGAACCAATGCAAAGCATCAGTTGCAAGATATGTGCGAGCAATGTAACCTTGGAAAGTTAGAGCAAGTACCTTGATGGGTGAATAAGATAGGGCATATTCCTCTGACTCCTCCACTAGGGAGCTACATTGACTTAGGTCTCCCTCTAGCTCAGAATCACTGTTAGGATCATATTCTGAGCATGAATCTGTAGGTAGAGAGCATTTGCATTGCATTGCATCCAGACTTGATTTTAGTCCCTTAATGCCAAGTTTGACAGCCATGGCATTGTTCTTCTTTATTCTTTTCATGTGCGCAAGCTCATAATCATTATGATGTTGTTCAGAATCTGAGATTCATGAAAACATAAAAAGTAGTCAGATTATCTATGGAATGCATTGCGGATTCAACTTGGAGAGTGTCTCCCTATAAACCCCTGCATATGCAAAGTTCACCTCCCCAACCGTGCTGACCAGACCACACACAGAAATACAAACCCCTTATGTCTCTATAACAGGCAGGCACACATTTCAAAACTGAAGTAGGAACATTAGAATCATATGAAATTTGTATTTGAACAAATAAACTAAGCAATTATGAGTGGCGTAATGTTTAGCTTCAAGGGTGGAGTGTTGGTAGTGCGACACAAAGCAAGTAGGCAGATTGTATTCCATGTAAAAGATTGAAACCTATGTAAAAGCTGGAAATGACACTTGCTTTCTATACAATGCAGTGTTCGTTACCCACACATGATGGAAGAGATCACATAGAGAAATACTATTCACTCAGGTCTACGGTTCTAGTATTTAGAAATAGGATGGTACACCCTAAAAGAATATTGACAACAAATATGACAAGGCAAGCATAGATGTAGTGAATCAATCATTTACTTGTGAGCTTATTAGGACAATTATGCAGAATTGTAACTGCAGTAGGAGACCGTCCAAAATCTGAATGAAGAAGTTTGTCTAGCACTTATTGTTTGCAACTAATCAACGTGAATAATTGGATATTATATCGAATGAGTAAGAAATACAAGTAAAATTGTCAACAAACCTGGCTTGCAGTAGTAATCTGGGTCAATGTCACTACGACCAACAATCCAAAATGACTAGTTTCTGTTCCGAGGACCGGAATTTTGAAAACCCTGTGAACTTTAGAGGTACTAAAGATTACCGAAATACATCTAAACCATTAAGTGTAGGTAGCACTGAGCCCACAACAAACCCTAATGACAGTCCTGCCTAATGAGTAATGAATCAATTAGAAAATGGGTGATGAGGAGTGGCTGCTGAGTCTTGAGGACGTATCTCAGGATAAATCGGGTTGGCTTGGTGGGTGCTGCACACCTGAGCCCTGAACGGACTGGGAAGGTAGGCACAGCGGCGCGCCCGGGCAGCGGTGACGCTGTTAGGCGAGCGGCTCCTGGCCTCCTGTTAGTCCGGCGTCTCCTCCTAGAGTCATGTCGTCCGGGGACGGCAAGTCGCCGGCGAGGCAGGCGGCTGGGGGCGAGTAGAGATCGGAAGCGCACAGCAGAACAGATGGGAATCGGGGCCTGGGACGACCCAAAATCCCAGGGTGGGCCGTCCCACCGTGGGCACCCTATAGAGATACACACCGGAGCGGCGAACATGCATTTTCGAAACTAATTTAGGAACATTTAGCTGACCAATTAAACAACTCTGTTTTAATAATATCAGGTTCGTATTTGAACATCTAAGCTTGTTTAGCTTGATGCGTGGAGCAGTGTTATTATGACACGAAGCACGTATTCTGATCGTATAGTGATCATAAAAGGGGGAAACTCTAAGCATATTTCTTTTAGCAAAAGAGGGTTTTCCCTCCGATTTCTATTAAAGAAACCACCACGGAACCAACATGATCAATTAAACCCTAAGCATGATCAATTAAACCGTATTATGGTTGTGCCATGGCAGATTTGAAGCTGCAAACCAGAGAAATGATATTTAGCATCCATTGTTTGCTTCGAACTACGAACTAAATTCTAAGAGCTGAAAAGAAAGTAGAGTAACCAAGTTAAGATCTATTTTTTGGTTGAGATCAAAAAGTTGAGGAGATATGAAGTACCACCTCTCTTGCGGCGCCGTGTAGGCATCGGGGGTGCGATGGCTGTCGGTGGCGTTGAAGCAGATCTGCGACGGTAGACAGGTGCATCGGGGGATAAGTCTTGTTGCGGTGGAAGAGAAGGTCGTGTGAGCGGCCCCGGCAAAGAGGACGACAACGCCGATGAAGCGAGAGGACGGATGCAAGGCTATTGGTCCGTCGCTGTGGATGAGAAACGTCCATCTCTAGCAGTGGACGACGCGGTCTTGGTAGGCGCTCCGGCATGGTGGAGGACGGTGGCGATGGATGTGGTGGAGGACGGCGGCGATGGATGGGGTGGCGGACGGAGGCTGGTGTGGGGATGGGGTGTTCTAGCGCGGACGGTGTATGAATGGGAAAATGGAGGGAGAGGTACGGGGAACCATGTTTTTGGGACGCGCCTGTCTGAAATATGGGAAAGTTACGAACTTAGCCCCCGTTTAAAATTTGGACGTCTCGTCGGTTGGGGATAGGACGGTAATCTCGCATCTCGCCAATATTTGCCCAGAGCAATTTTGGGCGAGGAGAGGGTTGTTGTCGCCCATGGTTGGCACCCACGGTGTATGAACGGGGCTGACAGGTAGGCGGTTGTGTCACGTCTGAGTGAAGTTACAAACCTGCCCCTATTGAAAATATTTGCCTACATCGATTTCGGCCGAGTCGAGTTTGTTTTGCCGCCCATCGTGTATGAATGGGGAATGGAGGGAGAAACAGAGGTCTTTCGGACGAGCTTGAATCAAATGTGTTTTGCCGCCCATGTTTGACGCCTACCGTGTCGGAATGGGCTCAGAGGCGGTCGTGTCACGTCTAATTGAAGTTACTAACCTACCCCTATTTAGAGCAGTGGAAATCGGGCCGATGGATTGTCCGTGTAATGGGTAGATAGTAATTTCCATCTCCCAAACACTTGGCTTCGGGCAGCCGATGTGGGAGTGGACATTTTGCAGCTTCTTTCGAATTTTGGGACAATAAGCATCCACGTTTACCCTGGCAACTAAATTCGAATCCATTTTGTATTCCTATATGAATCTTTAAAAATCCTTCTATGTGTTTTACATATCTTCAAAAGGACGACAAAGATGTATTCCACTGTCATATATGAATACGGTTTACAAATGCCGATACTCAAATTCAGAAACTAGTATCCAGTTTAAGGTGAATTCGAATATTTGGAACACTTCATGTACAACTCAAATGTCACACGCAGCATAATGTGTACTCCCATTTAGATATGTACATAAGCGATGTATCAAGATTCAAATACCGAGTCAATCAACCAAGAATGTACAGAACTAACAGACATATAAACACTTATAGAGTATATGGATCAATCATATCAACTAACATACATAAGGCAGGCCGCTATACTTTTTTTTGGCTACAACAACATCTTTTTTAGCCAGCATCTCGGCCCTTTCCGATGCGTGCCACTTATGGTCCATCTATACTACTACTATTGCTAATGCACATTCAGCCCGATTGGCAAATTTGTAGGTCTGGCACAGCAATCCAAATGAAATGTCTCCGAGTCTTATCAATTAATACAGACTTGTGCTCAAATAAAATTACAAACCAAAAAACAAAAAAAAAATATTACATGATCTCTAAAACAAATGGTTTGATTGATTACATGAACAGACAACACAAAGGTTATTCAACTATGGAAAGAACATTTCACCGATGATTTACCAAGTAGGAATTTAATTTCCTATTTTCCTTCAGGACCTTAACAATCTGGTCAGTCTCAGCTTGCTTCGTTTTGAAATCCACCAAATATTTAATGGTTGTCTTGAGTACTGCTTGTGATTGTGCTGTTTGCTTCCTCAACATGTCAACTTCATCTCTAAGTGCAGAAGCAGAATCTCTTTCTACCACTAGTTTAGCCTTTAGAGCATCAGCAGTTGGCAATTCATAATGCACGATTGGGCCGGTGCCACTGTTGTGGGATGATGCAACGTCCATGGAGACCTCGCTCTTTGATCTTGGGCTAACCTGTTTTGCCATTAAAGTTCCGATTGGATTCAGAAAAGTTGAAGTTAGCAAAACATCTCAACTGGGAGTTATAACAGCAAACCAGTTAAACAAACAAGGAATTAAAGAGTTCCAATTGGATGCTGAAAAGTACTCCCTCCGTCCCATAATGTAAGACGTTTTTTAACACTATGCTAGTGTCAAAAAACGTCCTATATTATGGGACGGAGGGAGTAGTTATTAACATCATTGTAACCCGCTGTTGCAGCAGCAAAGCAGTTAAACAAACAAGTAGATATTTAAGTTAAGGCAAACAGGTAATTCTTAACAGTAAGTATCAAACACATAGATAGGCGCAGTCTACAATATGATTAACAGGCCGTGCCATTATGTAATCAGTAGGAAACTAAATTAAGCCAAGCAACGTAATTGAACAATTTTGCAATAAGTGGCTAACTAAAATTCCGAGAAGCAGGTAACTGAACTTACGCTAGTTTTTTGTACAGGCACACTGCAACTTCTTTTTCGCTTACAAGGTTGTACAAAGGAGTCCATGGCATCAATTGCTTGGATACGCAGTCCCAATACTTCTTTCTTCCCACACTGCATGGGTAAGTCGAATGGTTAATCTGGTAAGATGGTGCGTCCTTGATATGTTATATGAGGACGTGTAGTCAGACTAGTTGTAGCCAAACACATCACACTGGCTTTTACTGTATATTTCATGCGATTACTTTTGGCATATCGAGATCTAAGCAATCTACAATAGGATGAAAAGACCGGTATCCTTCACATTATTGGCGAACTCAGTTCATAGAAACAAGCAATTAAACCATTCTATGGGTAAATCAAAAGCGCCACTGAAATATTTTTCACTATCCAATCATACACGCAAAAAGGGGCGACGCCACCATAGCGGCTGGTATGGGAGGCCGCCTCAGGTGGCTGGAAAGTGTGCACCTAGTTTGAGTCATCCACGTTGGCCCATGCTAGTTTTGTTCGTCCCAACGCACGAGCAGGCAATGTAAAAAATGAAGAAAAATGTTTCAATTTGGACGGGCCAATAACATAAGTGCAAGGAAGGCCCTATAGCAGGCTCGCGGCACAAACCAGCGCCTCCCATATCGATCGACAACAGGAAAAATCCTAATTCATTCGCTCTAGCCTCCAGTCTGGTTCGCTCCTAACCTAGCTGCCGCTGGACAGACCGACACAGCACTTCCTCGCGCCCTCGTTGGAGGGCGGTCGTTGGGCTTCAAGCGAATGGAAGGACAAGAAGTTGAAGATCCAACCCTGGGTGTAGCTTGCGTGGGAGGCAACGGCGGCAGCACGGGCATGGCATCGAGCTTGCGCAAACGGACAGTCACAGCTTGCAAGAGTAGCATGCGCAACAAGCAGGTACATCACATCCCTGATTATATCTAATTCAACTCTTCAATTTCTGGCCAATAGTTAAACCTGACGGTGTTGTAAAACTGCTTGTATGTAGGGAATCTATGAGAAAATGAAACCAGTTTCTACTTATTTTATAACTCCCCCAATCAATACTGAACTGACTGAATCTGATGTATCTAATAAAGTTTCCGGTGCAAACATACAAGCTCATGTTGTTCTTGAGCCTGAAGTGTCTAATGAACAAACTGCTAATGAAGGATTTGATGCAAACATTTTACATGCTCTTGGTGATGAACATATAGTGTCTAATGAGGGATCTAATGCAAGCATTTTGCAAGCTCATTGAAGGATTTAGTGTCTAATGATGATCTACTATGTTGAGAGAGACAGAGATTTGCAGGCATTGATGACAAGCAAATTATAGTGCATTTTCATAGCTTGAGGAAACGTCGAGGCCATCTACCAGAAAGTCCCTATATAATGACAACATAGCATAAATACTTTTCTAATCTGTTGTTTGAAACTATTGGCATATTGTGCAGGATAGATATATTGATATGCAGTTTGCGCACTGGTTATACGTGCAATTACACTTCGATATTTTCAGCCAGAGAACGAATAATTCAGGCAGGTACAGACCATGTTTGTAGTCCTTGTACACCATGTTGCATTTTGTGTTTTTTGGTGCTTGCATCATTTAGTGTTTATAATCTGAACTACTTTGGATCATTAGCTGGTTTTCAAAGTGCATGTAGCTTCACATTTCTCAGGTTATGTTGATTTCCGGAGTGCAAGTGCCTTCGTATTTTTTAAGTTAAATGTTCACCCCTGGTAACTTGAATTCGTGGATCAGCCACTACACACAAATCATACATGAATGCCAGTATAAATTAAATGAAATGCAGGGACTTACGCTAGCTCGTTGTACAGGCTTGCTGCAGCTCTGCTTACGCTTGGGATGTTCCATGTACAAGTCCATGTTACCACTTGCTTGGATGTGCAGGCCTTGTGCTCCTTGCATCCCCCTCTGCATTTTTGACACGACGAATGGTTGATCAAATAAGAGGAATCGACCTTGATGTTGTACCGAAGGACAGATACTTACAAGGTTATACGGGTGTGCAGGATGTGTACCAGATCCCGTAGCCCCGTCATGCTTTGCTAAAAAATGGATTTGCTTGTTTCAGATGATATCTCCAGAAGAAATAAGAGTTAAAGTCAGAGTTGCATAGGCGTGTAAGCTAAGAGAGCAGTGAAAGGATATCCAAACATCGTCGGAACAGTGCACAAGGGAGTGATGTGTGGATACCTAGTTCGGGCCGGCGTTTGGGCATGCTCGCCTAGCTAGAGTGCGGGTCACTTCAGAGCCGTTGAGGGTGATGCGCTAGCGTTGGCTGGCCACGCACGGATGCAGATCTTGAGTGGCAGCGGAGCGCTACGATGCGGTGGACGAGACCGTTGGTGAAGCCCCAACGACCTCGGGGGGCGGAGGTGCGATGATGTGCTCGGTGAAGTAGCCCCGGTGAGCTGGGAGACGGCGTCGGTGAAGCGCACCTGATGCGGTGGAACTCGGTGTCTGTGAGGCACGTCGGTTGCGCCGGCCGACATTGTTGGTGGACCACCCGGTGTGGAGGACGAGGGTGTAGATGAGGTAGCTCCGGTGCGGTGGTGAAGCGCGACCGTCGTCTTCGTCGTCGTTGTCTGGCACAGAGGTGGGGAACGGTGGGGAAAGAGACGAGACGAGGGGCGATTCGAGGGATGGCGGCGAATTAGGGATTTGAGCAATCTGGGCGTGGAAGGGGACGATGGAGAAGAGAGATTTTGCAGGGCCGGAATTGGGGCCGCCAGATATTTCAATCCGAAACGTGGAAGCATGAACTTATATTGTCGTCGTCCTTTTTGGGGGGGGGAGGGGGGTGGGTGGCTGGGTGCTACGCGTCCGTGCAACACACGCGACCACCCCGAAAGGACTACGCTTCGGTGCCTTAAGGCACATGCCTTTGTGTCCATGACATGTGGGCCCAACAGGTGGCTGGCCCACATGTCAGTCACCCAAGGGTTGTTGCCTTTAAGGCACCGAAGCAGCATCCACCCCAACACGACCCTGGTCTGCCTAGTGCGCCTACATTTGAGAATGCAAATGAATCTTCTTTCATTTGCAAACGAATCTGTATGTATTACCATGCCCGTGTTTTCCTTGCAATAATTAGTCATTCGAAATGAGATACTCCATCCATTCACTTTTGTAAGTCAGTTCAGACAACTTAAAATGAACTGTTTTGCACATTGTCTGAAATGTCTTCAAGGTCCTATAAAAGTGAACATAGGGAGTACTATAAATTAATTAATGAGGAGTTATTTGAAAAAAATTCAAAACGGTACCCATGCTAACGTGGATTAGAGTGTGTCACATAATTAGTTATTTGAATTAGAGTGTGTGTCACGTAGTTAGTTATTTGAATTAGAGTGTGTGTCACGTAGCGATCTCCATTTCTAACGTGGATTTCGCATTTCACTATATCCATGCTACTTTTTTAATACAAATTCATATGTATATGATGAACACCATGGTAGTGAGAAAACTTTTGGATTGATTCAAACATATGACCTACAAAATAGCACAACAAATTGAGCCAATGTCAACTTTTCGAAACTTAGTATGGCATGAATTCGATATAATTACCCGTATGCCTGGTCCTCGGTTCAAATCTTACAATGTACACCGAATTGAAACATCAATATTAAGTCTCGTACTATGCACATTCAAATGTTGTTTTTAGTCCCCCCCCCCCCGCCCGCGCACAAATGCTACATACTTCCTGTATCGGTTAATCTTCCTCTCCTAACCACCTTAGCAAGCTAACGGTTTCCAACACACGTTCATTCTTTCTCTCCATGTTTCGATTTCTAAGTCTCTCAACTACACAACCCCTTTTTCCACTCCTGTTACCAAATGTATTTACCTCATACACCCGCCATTGAACCCCATGCCGAGCTCTCTCTCTCCCCCCTCTCCCTCTCACCCTCTCGCGCTAAATACATGCATTGCCTATCTATCCCCCCAACCTCTCATGCGCACGAACGCACGTTATATATCTAGGTCACTCCCTCGAGACTATCTCACTCTTTCTTCCGCACGGCGGGCCACACTCTCTCAATCTCGCTCTCTTTATTTGAGTCTCGTTTAACCTCGTTTTCTTTCACACACAAATGATATATCTCCCTGTTCGGGCCTCGATCGACACACTCTATACTCTCTCACGTAGATTGTCTATCTAGGTCAGTCCATCCAAGCCACCGCCACTCTTTCGCCCTCATGGTGGGCCACGCTCACTCAATCTCTCTCTCTCTCTCAGTGTGTGTGTGTGTGTGTGTGTGTGTGTGTATGTCTCGATTTACCTCGCTCTTTCTCGGACAAAAACGATATATCACCATGTTTGAGCCCAATTCGACCTATTCACATTGTATACTCTCTCACGCACATCGTCTATCTAGGTCACTCTCTCCAACCCTTCTCACTCTTTCGATCGCACGACGACCCTATGTGATCGGTTGACCTTGCTTCCTCCCACGCACAAAATATATCTACACGTCTGTGACTGGATCATCTCTCAAGCTCTATCTTACAGCCCTCACCCTTACCAAAAGCTCAATCGGACAATATCTCTCCGGAGCATATATATTTTTTCAATGAATGTCGGACCACACTCACTTTGTCTCTCTATCTATATGTCTCTCGATTGACCTCACTTTCTCATACCGTATCTTCCACGCGTTGAAGCTACTACCTCTCCATCCCTCGCAAATCCGAAGCTATTTACATTGCGAGGGGCACTCCAACCTTGGATTAATTTGTGTAGGCATTTATTCTGGTTGGTTTAGATTATATTTTCGTAGCATTCGGCCCACAACTACTCCAAACGCTGTTGCAACCCATGCAACTCCCCTAGTTGATTTCCCTCTGGCTCGGTCATTGCTCTCTCGCACGTCCTTTCTCACCTTCAATGTCGCACCATGGTATTATTGAAAAAACTATGTTGTTCTCTTTAATTATTATAAATAAGCTACAAAACTACACACCGATAGTCCACTTGGAATGGAACAAATTTCGACCCACAAATTAAAGTGCTACAAACTACACACCAAGGGGCCCACATGTCATGAAACAAATTTGGACCCATATACAAATTAAAAAAATAAAGGACGAGGATCAAACATGCGACCGGGCCTTCAAGCCGCACGTCAATAGGCAACATACGTAGAATAGCAATGTTTGTTGTACCCCCTTTGTTCACATAATGTTTTTATATTACCACAGCCTAATTAATGGATAACATGTAATATTATTTTTAGTACTATTCGCCTTCACTTACTGGTGGGTTCCATGTGTGCTCTCTCTCTCTCCTCCCCTTCTGCGTTTAGACGCACGGGCAAACAGGAAGAACTTGCGGGCGATGTTGCCGTTGACCATATCTGGATGTGTTCACAACTCACAAGTCACGGCACCAGTTTCACGTACTAGCAGCACTAGTCAATGTGTACGTGCAATGCACATTAATTTGGAAGTATATTAAGTGCATGCGGATATTAACTACTAGGATATTATTTGCATGTTGTCATGTGATTAGCACTATTTTTGGCATGAAATTAACTGCACGCTAAACGTGTTGAGTGCTCGACATTGAAGCAGTCTAGGTTGTTGGATGACAAGGAATACATGTGGCTTGATGACGTTTTATATTTAATTTGATACGGCTCTAGTAGAACATTCAATCGATCAAACCATACATTTCATTCAGTCTGACTCCGACTTTAAATTATACGACGATCGATATAAAATAAACAGAAATGATAAACGTTCAGATTTTAAGCATGGCAATCCGAATGTTTTTCATGGCAAATTTAGATTACGCGGCGGCGGCGGCGGCGTCTCGCGGTGGGAAGCGGCTCCTCTGCCGTGCTCTATGTGTCGTCGGGCCACTAACTGACAGCGACGGCGGCGTCTTGCGCCGTTGTTGGTGTACTCCTGGACGTTGGACTAGCTTCAAGGAACGCCAAAATGTTCTGGACTTCGGAGCGAGTCAACTGGCGGGAGGAGGCGACTGGCGTTGGTGCAAGGAAGCGGTCGACGGCGGCCATCCATGCCGCTGAGGGGGGCACTGACACCCGCGCGGGGACAGGCGCTGTCAACGGCACGGCGGAGACGTTCGTGTGCATGGGCACCAGCACGGGCGCGCACGTCAGTGCACGCGCAGGCGCATGCGCTGGCAGGTGCATGGGCACCGGCACAGGCGTGCGCGTCAGTGCACGTGCAGGCGCATGCGCTGGCAGGTGCACGGGTGCGTGAAAGTTGGCGGGGACCTCGTGGAACCCCGTGGCATCAAGCTCGGCGACAATGTGCGGCTCCCAGCCCATCAATGCCACGGGGATGGGCTCTGGCGTAGTCGGGGCGACGGGAGCCGGAACGGGAGCGGGGACAGGTGCGGCGTCTTCCCGCAAGGCCAGTTCAAGCTCGTCCCAAATCGCCTTATGTTCTTGAGACTCTGGCTGGGTGTCTTCCTCATGAAACTGGAACACTAAGGGCAGACCATCGTGATGCGGCATGGCGTACGCTTAGGTCAGGCTAGTTGGAGGTAGACGACAGGAGAATCGGAGAGGAAGAGAGAGGATTGTAGCGATACCGGGTAGTGCGGGGTTGATTTTAAACTGCAGCACCGGCGACATTAAAAGTGGGAGCAGTTGGGACGACGGTGGGCGGCGGAGCCTGGTCAAAGGGCTCGCCTCCTGGTGAGTCTGCACAGCAGTCTTCTCGCACGCCTCCTTGACAGCCGGCGCAGCGGTCTGCTCGCACGCCTCCCGTCGACTCACACACTTGCTGGGACGGCACCTGCCGATGAGAAGCGGGGACTCGTGGCGGCACGTAAACGCCCACGGTTTCAATAGTGAAAGCGTTCGCCTTAACGTGACATGTCTTTTCCCTCAAAAAAATGTGATAGGTCTTTGTTCCAAAATACCTTGGCTCTTCATTTGTGCAACTTGTCATAAGCAGCTTGTCTCGAATTAAGAAAAACTTACGAAGTAATGTTTGTGCCATATCATGTGACCATGCTCAGTTTCAAGAATTTATGCTCCCTTTTGGATTTTCTGAAATTTAAAACCACTCAATTAATGCGTTTGTCTTCCTCAAAAATTGTGTTTACGAATGCAATAATTGCAATGCATGCATGCATAAAGTACATGCATTGGTCAATTTTCTCTTAATACTTGCATGCAATGATTTATTGCACCTTGAAATCTGAACATGTGATGGGGAACAACCAAATTGAGACTTATAAAATAGGAAAACTAAAATTTTGAGATAAGCCTTATAAACCGGAAAGGAGGGAGTAAAAGGATAATCCCTCCATACTAGTGCATTGCCTGATATATTAACTCAAGTACTAGGCACGAACAAAAAAAGTACTAGGCGCGAACAAACAGGCTCAATTCTGTGCTCATCCTGGTGTAGTAGTAGTACTAGGCAATGTAGTTGACGGGTGACATTGACGAGCGGCGACCAAGGGAATTGAACCGTGCTCGGCATGGTAGGTAACGTTGTCTAGTAACTAAAGCATCCCTCCGTTGTTCGTCCGTAGCCATTATGGACCGGGGACATGAGGGGAAATTCCTAGGGCTAGAATTCTGGCCGCCAGATATTTCGACTTGAAACGCTGAGGCTCGACTGGTTGGGGTTGCCTAATGTGTGTACCACGCACGCCACCGAAGGACACGAGCCCGTTTTTTAGGATCAACACGAGCCAAGGTCTGGCTGGTACGCCGTTCGGTCCTACCATTTGAGAATACGAAAGGAACCTTTTAAATTGCCGAACGAATCTATGTGTATTATAATACACGTATTTTCCTTGCAAATACTAATCTCAACGTGGTAATTGATTTATGACGAGTCGTTGAATTAGAGTGAATTTGTGATACAGTGATCTCAACGTGGATTTCACATTTCATGGTATCCCTAGTAAGTTTTCCAATGCAAATTCAAATTTAAAAGATGAACAATATGGAGGTGAGAAAACTTTGTATGTATCAAGCATATGACCACGCACACACACACACACACAGACACACACGCACGAACACAACAACAATCCAATAAGTATAGTGCATCTATTTTTCCAACCCATGCATGTATGACACGAGTTCAAAAACACTCCTTCTATTCCTAAATATTAGTCTTTTAGAGAGTTCAACAAGTGACTACATACGGAGCAAAATGAGTGAATCTAGACTCTAAAATATGTCTATATACATCCGTATGTGCCAGTCCATTTGAAGCCTCTAAAAAGACTAATATTTAGGAATGAAGGGAGTAAAATGTAAGACATCCATGGTCCTCAGTTCAATATTTAAAATGAACATGAAACTGAAACATGAATATTAAGTCTAGTACTACAGTACATGCAAATGTTGTGTTTAGGCGGAGCTATGATTGTCGGGGGTCAACCCCTCGACCTTAGATAAAACTGTGGAGCTCTGTTTAGGGTTGTTTAGATTATATTTGTTCCCACCCTCCCAACCACCGATTGGTTGTGCACCGCCCACCCCTCCTCCCCGGGAGAATATCATGTGCCCCCATACCTTACATGCTATATGCCGATACAAGTTGCTTGGAGCTTGTAGATCTGAGATATAGCAGCTCACATGATGTGTCTTAATTTTTTTGCAGGAAACCTTGATGAGTTTGAGAATTGCACACAATTTGTACAAAAACTACTTAGATGCCCTTTGATCCCATATCCAACGACCTCGAAGCTCGTATCACCGTAGCATCTAAGATGAAGGAGGACATCATATTCTCCTGTATGTAAGAATATCATGTGCCACCACACCTTAGATGCCTTGGTGATACAAGCTCTTCAGAGGCGTTGGATTTGTGACCCAACACCTCCTCGGTGGTTCGAATGGTTTTTGCAGAAAAGCCCCAAAAGAGTTCGGCCACTGCTTACAAGCACAAAGACTGCTCAGATGCCATTGGATCTCAGATCAAATGACCTCCAAGCTCGTATCACCGTAGCATCCAAGCAGCGATATCACCTTATGTTTTCTCGCACGGGAGAGTATGAGGTGCCCGCGCATCGTAGATTCTATGGTGATACGAGTTCACTGAGATCTAACGGCCCACAGTAGGAGGTTTGAATGTTTTTGCAATATACGGCTGATAGAGTTTGGGAAATGCGCAGAAAGTACAAGTACTATGCATGTGCCATCTGATCACTGATCATATGACCTAGATGCACATATCACCGTAGCGGGTAATTAAGCTACGGGGAGAACCTAATATTAGCACCGGGGAGCCGTTGGATCGAAGATGCAGTGGCACACACGAGGCCTGAATGTTTTATTTGCAAAAAAAACTTTGGAGAGTTTGGAAAGTGGGCATAATTACAAAGACTACTCCCAAGCCATTGGATCTCACTTCCAACGGTGTAAAAACTCGTATCACCATAGTATCTAAGCTGCGGAGTGGGTGTGATATTCTATGCCGCTATCATTTTTGTACGTAAACTTGCAAAATACGTGTAACTCATGCCGTTACTTGTCTAACCGCGCAAAGTGTTTGTTCAAAAAAACCATCCTACACTGAAATATCAGAACAACACACGGGGGTCCCATATGTCATTAATCAAATTTGGACCTAAAACTAACAAATCTGAAAGACGAGATTCGAACTGGCAACCTGGACTACAAAGCGTAAGTCGATAGCCTGAAAAAATGAACGGTTGTTGGCTTTGTCCCATAACTTGATTTTATACAGTACTTGCGTTGAGTAGAGTAGAGGGAGTGCCTCGTCAACACGTGCATGACCGTTGTCTCACTTATGGGTGGTCCCAGGTCTGCGATCTCAATCTCTCTTCTCTCCATCGTCTAACCTTTGCACGGGCACACACGAAGAGCGGTGCTAGCTTGCCGTGGTGTTATTACAACTAAAAAAAGCTTGGAAAATAGAAGAATCGCCTAGAACAAGAGACGTTGCGGCTGGTCGAGACGGAGCTAACCGTGCCACGTTTGCGTGATGAAGCTGTGTGGCTAGTGGGGTGTTTTCAACCGACTAGCTGGGTCCCGAGGTCGAACCATAGGTACTACGTCTGATACAGTATATTTTTACACGCACATGTTTCCTCCGTGCCGAGACATGGCACACCCTACCGCGCGGTTTCGGGGTCATCCCGGGTGGTGCACACATATATTCTCCCTGACGTGGGACGCCCTACCGCGCGTTTTCTGGGTCCTCCTTGGTCATAGCGCCGAAGCAAGTAAATGAGTCGTCAAATCACAAAAGACCACCTTTCCCGCCGAGTACATTAGGGAAGCACGGTGGCTAGCTAGTTGGGCTAGTTCGACCGATTAGCTAGGCCGCCGCCACATTTGTTTTTTCACCCCTTTTTTTATCTACTTGCCGGCAGGTAAATTTAAATATCCACCGCGGCGTTGCTCTGGTGTTTGGGTGCGGCGGGATTTTAAATTTTTTGATTGATGGGAGCAGGCGCGGCGGGATTTTTAATTTTTTTGATTGATGGGAGCAGGCGCGTTAGCAATTAGTCACAATGACTCCGCCTGTAAAAACCCACTACTCCCTGATGTGAGAAGCCGTCGACTGGTGTTTTACCATGGTGAAAACCAAAAGATTCCCCCCTCCTCGGCTGGCTCCCTTCGCCTTCCCGTAGATTGCATTGCCTTTCAGCCCGTTTGGCCCCCTTTGTTTCCTCTCCCCATTGCTTCTACCTGGTGCCATGGCGGCGCAGCAGATCACGGAGTCCAAGGTGAGGCGCCTGACACAGGAGCTCCATGCCAATGATGTGGAGCTCAGGGCCAAGGACGTGGAGCTCCGTGAGCTCAAGGAGGAGAGGAGTGCCATGCTCCTCCGTTATGTGCGGGAGTTCACGGAGCTTCAAAAGCGGCAGGCGTCCATTACAAAGATGCTCGAGGCGTCGGCGGCGTTGCTGCAGAAAGCGGGAGATACGATAGGCCGTCACGGGAGCCGGCTGGAGCGCGAGCGGGCCGATCGTAATGAGGTCCAGGATCGCCTCAGCCACTTGGTGAACCAAGTTGCCACACACGTGTTGCGGCTGTGCGATGCCTACCGCCGTGCCAGCGCGACAATGTCGGCCGTGGGGCTAAACCCGTTCGACCACCCGGTCGACTTCAACGAGCTGCGGCTTCCTGACCTGGGCTCCTTCTTCACCTATATCTCTGAGGAGCTGAGCCGTCTCCGCGCGATGGTGGGGGCTGAGTTGGACAAGGAGGGGTTGCGCGCTGCCGTCGCCGTTGCCGGGCGAATCCTTTTAGGGCTCCGTCACTGGAATCCATTCGTGCCATTGGACGCCGTCTTTGACGAGCTGGCTCCCGTCGACTGGGAGCGGGCTCTGCGGGCGGTTGCACCCTGCATCGCCAACATCGTGCGCCTCGAGAAGCAGAGGGACTTCGGTGGTGTTTAGGCGCCCTCTGCATGGGCATGTCCATGTCTCGGCGCAACATGACCGTTGGATCAAACTCAGACGGTGCAGATCCATCACTGTAGCACAAAGCGTGTGGGTGTGTTTGGTTGCATTCTCATCTCAATATAGTTGTTTCCTCTTCATGTATTTTTGTCAACCTACTAGTGTGGACTCATGCACCCTTCATGCACTCTGCCAAACACCCAAAAGTGGGTCGAGAAGGGAACTTTTGCTCCCATCCCCTGCACCCTTCATACACCCTGTCTAACACTATAGGATGTGCTTCATATGGTTCATGTTTCGTGGAGTACTGTAGCACCGTACTCTCCGTGCGCTGTGGACCTAGTTTTGTTAACATTGATCTCACCGTTCATTCTCGACCGGACAGTCGAAAAAGCGATACTATGTTACATATAGGAGTAGTTGACATGCGCACAACACAGCAACAAGACTGTGTAGTACTGATGTATGAACCACTGCACATGCCTAGTAGTAGGAGCACTGTGTATGTTCAAGTGGCTGCCGTGTTTCGCACTCCTCCGTCGTAAGAGTGGAAATGCTTGCTGTAATCATTTTTTTCTTCAGAATGAAAAACAGTGGACACGCTCTACCATGCGGATCCTCCTCCAGCCATGCACTAAATTACTCACTTTCGCCGACGTGTGGGACAGCCATCACCTGGGTCCACCAGCCATGCACTAAATTACTCCGTAGTAGAGTGACGGTAGACTACCCTGATCGAACCGCCACAGTAATGCCCAATGAGCCGTCAAATCACAAAGCCCCTCCTTTCCAGCAGTAAGTTGGACGGACGAAGCAACCATCATTTCAATCTTCTCTCTCAGCTTACTCTCTTGAAGAAAACCCCCACTCGCTTCGCTTCTCCCTCATCTCGTTCCTCCTTTCACTCTTCTCTCTCAGCTTCCTCTCTTGGATGGACGCCAGAGCACCGGCCGACGTGATGTCTATGGCTCTGGCCAAAACCGTCGAGGCTCATGGTACGAAGAAGCGCAAGCACCCCGCCGATACTACCGCAGACAAGCTCAAAGCCATCGCCCTGTCCAAGCCCCCCTCTCCGGGATCCCTCATTAAGCAAGTCCAGGTAATGTCTCTTGTTGACGATCTTTTTCTCGATCTTGATCGTGTTTTTTCATCTAACACGCAGTACTAGTACTGGTAGTACAACTTTCTGGGTGATCTTGCATGTGATTTTAGTGTGCCAAATGACGGTTCTAAATTCCTCTTTTGACCAAAACATGCGAGAGGTTGACACTGATTTCTTATAGATTACTTTCAACTACTCCCTCTGTCCCAAATTTCTTGTCTTAGATTTGTCTAGATACGGATGTATCTAATAATAAAATGTGACTTGATACATCTGTATCTAGACAAATCTAAGACAAGAATTTTGGGACGGATGGAGTACTTTATGAACATCAATGCTACCTTTTAAGAGGGTATATTTGCCTCAGTAACTTGTGTTATGGATATTGCATGTAATCCCTCTGCTCTCATGCCTTTGAAGACATGTTCTAGTGTCTTTGTTCACTCATTTCTGTGCGTATATGTAGTCATATATGGAGTATAATATCGAAAATCATCTTATATTTCTGAACGGAGGTAGTAATGAAATATGGTTTCTGTTTGAATTAGAACCAGGTCCGCGATGGAGATGAAGTTCTCAAAGTCATGCCGTGTGAACTGGAAGACCTGATGATGAGTTCTACTGCTGAACTATCCAGCTGCTGTGTCCTTGTCGCCACGTGTCCTGAACTAGTGTTTTCCTATAGCATTGTTGTCAGGCGTGTTCTCGAGGCTGTACTTGACCACAACAATTTCATGGATGTGCCTTCGATTACGAAGGGTGTGGTTCTTGTAAAGCTTCCCAACAAATCTGATGCGGCATGTCTTCATCATCATGTTTATGAGTGGAAAGACCACTCTGTTAGGTTCTCCAAGGTTGACAAGATGGTGATGGTGCATGTAGACATCTCACATGAAGTCCATGGCCTAGTCAGTTATGCGGGGTTCATCCCGTAGGTCGGTGGAAAGAAATAGTCTGCAGAGTTTAGTTAGTGCAACTTTGCTTGTCTGTAGTAAGTACTATTGTTCAGTACTTGATTTGTGTTTGTGAACCCTATATTGTTTATTAGTACTGCCGCTTTTGGTGTGTGGTCAGTCCTGAGAACGGTCTATGTTAATGTCTGTCCACTCAATTCAGTATGTACATTTTGAAGTATCCAGATCATATTTTTTGTGAGGACGGTTTATCAATTATGGTTACACTCCAATATCTATATGCATTGCAGGGTTTATCGCACCCACCAAGATTTCCAGTCCCATGGATGTTCGGTCCATACGATTTGTCACGACCTTTGGACTGTCCTGCTTGTGGGAGTAGGCAGGGCCACTGCATGCCGCGCGTAGTTGGACGATCAATCTTCTGTTTAGTACTTCAACATAGTGATTTCCTGGTAAGGATTCACTCGTGTCACATCAAGTAAATCTTATTGATTTACTGTCTAAATCTTATTGATTTAATGTCATGTTTTCTTTCTTTTCTTGCAATTTTACGATGCAGGTTTTGCCATGTGACATTCATCACAGAATAAACCGTTTGGTTTGCTCTACGATGGCTATTTTTGCAGGTTTCACTTCTTATGTTGTGTCAGTAACAAAGGCACTATCCATCACTTATATTACTGGAAAAAATTGGATCAGTCTGTTGTCTGAGTACAAGTTGAATCCCTATGATGAACTGCAGTTTGGTTTAACAAAAACGCCACAATTAGTCCTTCTCGCGTTTAAAAGAAATGAAGAAAAAAACTGGATCACGGTCACGGATCCTAGTCAAGTTAGAAAGCTGATCATAGCAGACCAGACACGATCGCCACTGTCTCGCACAGATCGAGCACTGGCAGTTGCTCTAGCACTGACAGCGGCAACAGCTCAGTCTGATCCAGCTAAGGATTGGGCACCGACCGCGTCAGCGAATCAGTCTGATCTACTGGAGGATCGGGCATCGACACCGGCACCAGCTCTACAAGGAGCACCATCTCCGGCGGCAGCTGCGGCTTCGGCACCTGCACCAACACTTGCACTTGCATTTGGTCCGGCCCGTGCAGTTGCACCGGCAACAGACTGGGCTACAGTTCGCACTTCATATACCAAAGTCCTTACAAAAACCGACATGTCCACCTTCTTGGTAAGCATTGGCCGCCCAAGTGCTTTGTTCTTTTTTCTTTCCATGTTGTTTCACATGATTCATTGTGTTGATCTAACTGTTTGGGTATGTCTTCTTGTTTTCAAACAGAGAACTCCTAGAGCAACGAGGGAGTCATTCAACAATCCGAGCGAGCGCGGCCAAGTTTATCTTACCATGCGCAGCCTTGGTGTGAATGAACCTGCTCAATATACCGTAAGTACAAAGGATGGTCGCATGATGATTGATGTTAAAGGATGGTCAAGGTTCAAATCTAAATCATATCTTGCGGTAGGGGATGATGTCAAAATCGAACTTTCTCGGCAAGGAGAGCTGGTCCAAATCAACTTTGAAATTCTTCAGTAGCAGCACGCAACTGCCGAACTGATCTATCCTCCGAGAGATTTTGATGTAATAATCTGGCATGGTGAAACAAGTGTCCTCTGTGTATAAGTAGTACGATAGTATTATTTATCACATGGTATATCATTGATAGAATTGCAACTCTGATTGCTGGTTAGGAACTGTCGTTCGGTTTCATTCCAACAGTTGCCGTGCTTTATTCAATTTTGTGTATTCGCCTTACGGCAGCATCTAAAACCAGCGCAGTATCGATCGCTTGCAATATGAAAAGCGCTGAGGTAGAACACATGGGCCCCCAAACATGCAGGGTCGGCCTGCGGCCCAAAGTCCAGAACCGTGAGCCTATCTGAGTATTATATTCTCAGCTGAACCCCCATAAAAAAATCTGAACCCCCATAATGCCCGTGCGTTGCAGAGGGAGTATATTTCTCGGCAAGGTGAGCCTGTGATATAAAAGATTTGTATATTTCTTTGCAGAGGGAGTATCTCTCTGTCAAAAAATATATTTATGTGTAACTAGTTACTCGTCTCTTTCTACTTCCTTTCGCTGATATGTGGGGCAATCGGCAACGGGGTCCACGTGCCATATGCACAAATTAGAGTGCACAACTTCATGGTAGACACACCCCGGTCGTAGCGCCGCAGTAATGCCCAATGAGCCGTCAAATCACAACCCCCCTTTCTAGCTTTAGCAGTAAGCTGGACGGACGAAGCGGCAATATTTCACTGGGCCTCAATCCCCTTCTCCCTCGTCTACTTGTTCAGAGAAAACCCCCGCTTAGCGATTGCATAGGGTTTTCTCATGGAGAACAAGGTACGAACTCTTCATCCATCCCCGATAAATCCAAGTCCCTTGGTCGCAGGTAATCCTAGGATGGCAGCCGCCGCCGTTGATGCATTTTTCTTCGTACTGAATCTAGTGTGTTTCAGTTGCAGTGCCCAAAGTGCGAGTACCCTACAGATTTCTGCACCTTTGGCGAGACGCCACACTTGTTCCTTCTCATCCTACCACAGCATTTTGAAACGCGCACAATATGTTCCTAGAATCCTCTTCTCCATCCGGGAGGGTGGTTTTTTTTGAACATGTTGTGTTCTCATATTATTTTTCCTGCAGTGTATTATTTGCTCTGCCAGAACACATGTACTCAAGATGCTCGGCCTTGCCATAACTGAATACACTAGTTTAATGGTCACAGTGAAGACAATCCATGGATATTACTTCCAAGTTGGGTTACCAAGAAGATCGCTGCTTTTTTATGGCCGAACTTGGATAAACTTTCTCAAGTGTTACGGACTGAAAGTTGGCGCACGAATGTTGATGGAAATAGCAGAACCTGGTCTCATCTTCATTGCGATCTTCCACCCCGACGTCGTTCCAATTGTTCATCCTTGTTAGTTTTATATCTGGCTCTTGCTTGTTGCCTCAATTACTTCTTAATCCACCTATTCTGTCTAACTAATCACAATTTAACTTTAGAAGTAGCAACGAATCTCTCACGAAGATGATACTTCTAACTAATATTTTCTTATAATTGGTGGCACGTGTAGGTTTTTTCAGAGTTAAGCAGGCTGCTCGTTTGTTGTTCTATAGTAACTCGGTTGTTACTGATGGCACTGAAGTTGACTGGGACGACATCCACATGTTCCTACACTTTATTGATCGTCTTGAGGTCCTTGTGGGGCGTTTCAATGGTGGAAGGCCACGTGGGATATGTGTGCCACTGCTGCACTCGTTGAACAGGTCAAACTGTGTCGAGAAATTGATGGTACGAGCAGTTTTCTGTTATATATATTGTTCATAAACTATTGCTTATACACAGTTTTACAGTTGTGATCTTCTTGAAACAGGAACTGCCGAGTTCTATTGTTCCTATATAGATGCCTGACCATGGTTGGGTCAGAGTTGCGCTTGGTCACAACATGATGTTTATGTCGACCTACTCAATTCCCCTTGGAGGCGAAAAGATACTTATTCGTGGGTGGTCTCAAATAATGAAGGCCCGTCCATCTTGGAGAATAGGACAGAAGATTATGTTCATGCTTTTCCATGGATCTAAAGCGAATATCCTGTTTATTGACCACGTTGCGAGATGAAGCCGCTTTCAGAAGGTTGTGGATGCGCGGGATGGCGCCTGGGCCTTGTCCTGCGGCTTGGCGGCCTCACCCTTGGTTAACTGTAGCCTGTAGGCAAAGTAGCACTATTCGAGGCGTGCTTTGTATGGTTGAACCTGTATAAGTACTCATACTACTTTCAGCTTTGGTTGTTAGGTGCCCCTACTGGTTTTAGTTAAGGTTGTTAAGTACTCCTGCTGCTTTTATAGTCTGTCATGTTTCTTCAGTCCTGTCTTCCTCCAGCCGCCAAAACCAAACCAGCGCCAGCGGGGCCGCCTGCTTCCGCCTCCCACAGCTGGCTGCGCCTCAGCGCACGCATCGCCACCCCACCGTCTCCTAAATCGTTAACGCCGATGTCCTCCACGCGCTTTGGTGCGCTCGCCGCGGCGCCGCCCTCTCGCATTGTCAACATGGTCAACAAACAACAGGAATCAGCAGAAGTACGTGGAAAGGATGACAATAGGGGCCCACCACATTAGCGTATGGAAAAATAAAATGCTTCCTTCTAGTGTTTTCCTGACATCTGGGACCCACGACATTGTGAGCGTATATAGTCAATAGACAAGAGAACAGCACAAGATCGGCTGACACCTGGGACGTAGCTACTCGAGCAGTACTTTTTTTGGTATTGTTCAGGCGGAGCAGGGTTTGAACTGGGCTGTGGCCCGTCTAGCCCAGGCTTATATTTTATGTTCACCATGTGACCAGCCCAGCTATTTTTTCTTTGTGCAAATGAGCCCAGTTTATTTTCTGAAGAATACCCAATCCAGGCCTACTTATTTTTCTACGCCTTGAAAGTAATATAAAATGGGTTGTAAATATAAAAACAGATGACAAATTGGCAATTACTTTATAATTTCTGATTTTTTTCACATTTTCAGATTCCTATTTCACTAGGCATTAACCTAATTCATATATATCTTCAAAGTACTTTAAATCTGGCTCGACATTTCAGTATTAAAAATAGTTTGGAACCCACAGAAATATGCAAAATTGGCCCTGGCCAACCAAAAAAATGACTGCAATAAATTGCATAAGAAGTTGCCATGAGCTATATATAAAATATTTAAAAAATAGGGAGTGGTCTGACTTGTGGGCCTGTTTAGTTGATGCGTATGCAAGATTTTTTTAGTTATTATATACTACGTCAACAAAGGATTCTAGCAGAAGTAACCGTTGGATGTCAATCCAACGGCCGTCGTGTTTCTTCAATCTCTGATCTTCTTGCTGCAGCCGCCAAAGCAGCGCCAGCGGGACCGCCTGCTCCCGCCTCTCGTGGCCGGTTGTGCTGCCGCGCAGGCCTCAGCGCCCCCTACTACTCCTACCGCTGGCCAGGGCATCCCTCTACTCACCCACACCCCCTGTTATTCTGCGGCGACGGCAGCCTCACACCACAGCCGAACCGGTGAACCCTAGTACTCCTTTCCGCGCGGGCTTCCACTGCCGCGTCTTCCTCGGCTCCGCGTCGTCCCCTTCCTAGGCCTCGTCGTCGTCCACCACCGTGGTGCTCTCGGCACGGCATGGTCAATGTGGTCAACGACCGACTTCCATTGGAAGAATCCTGTACGTGGAGAGGCTGACAGTTGGGTCCACGACAGCCGCAAGGAAGTGCCTCCTTATTACGCGGAAAATAATTATTCCTTCACCTGACATCTGGGACCCACTGGACGGGCCACTAGTATTTCGCAAAAACGTTTCCCCCTGACTGCTGGGACCAATAGGTCGGCCCACCGTATTTCGTGAAAAAAACGTTCCCCCCGCTGTCAGCTCGGACCCATCGGAAGTGCCTCCTTATTACGCAGAAAAAAATGAATACCCCCCTGCTAGCTGGGACCAACCTTGGTGGGAGGCTGACTTGTGGGCCTACTAAGTTGACTAGGACAGAGGCCTTTGTCAACTTTAGTCAATATATGAACGATTCTAGCTCCAGTGACCGTACGATGTCCATCTAACGGCCGTAGTGCTTCTTCAACCTCTGGTCTTCTTGCTCCAGCCACCCAAAGCAGCACCGGTCGTGCTGCCTGCTCCTGCCGCCCGTGGCCGGCTGTGATGCCGCGGAGGCCTCACCGCCCCCTACTACTCCCACCGATGTCAGGCCATCCCTCTACGCACCCACACCCCCTGTTATTCTGCGGCGACAACAGCCTCACACCGCAGCCGATCGAGTGAACCCTCATACTCCTCTACGTGTGGGCATCCACTATCGCGTCTTCCCCGGCTCCGCGTCGTCCCCTTCCTAGGCCTCTCCATCATCCACTGCCCTGGTGCTCTCGGCGCGGCGTGGTCAACGTGGTCAAGGAATGGCTTCCATCGTACGTGGACTGTACGTGGAGAGGCTGACAGCTGGGTCCACGGCCGCAGCAAGGAAGTGCCTCCTTATTACCCGCAAAATAATTTATTCCTCCACCTGACAGCGGGGACCCACCAGAAGGGCCACCGTATTTCGCGAAAAAAACGTTTCCCCTGTCTGCTGGGACCCACCAGCTACATCTTCGCATGCAAGGAAGTGCGTCCAAAAAAACGATTCGCCCCCCTGACTGCTGGGACCCACCAGCTACATCTTCGCACGCAAGGAAGTGCGTCCGGGCAAAAAAACCCTAAAACAATTCGCCCCCCCTGACTGCTGGGACCCACCAGCTACATCTTCGCACGCAAGGAAGTGCGTCCGGGCAAAAAAACAAAGCAATTCGCCCCCCTGACTGCTGGGACCCACCAGCTACATCTTCGCAGGCAAGGAAGTGCCTGACAGTCAGGACCCACCTGGTCGAAGCGTACGTACCGTTATCATTCTGGTCGCGAACGTGTACGTACATACTGGTCGATGTAGAGGCGCGCACGTGTCGTAGTAGAGGCGCGCACGTGTTGTAGTAGAGGCGCGCACATAGCATGTACACGTACGTACAACGGCGAGGGTGCAAGAAAGAAAATACGGCCACGTACGTACATACGGGCAGGGTCTCGAACGCCTACTCGCGCATACGTACATGGCTGGGTCGGAACGGAGAAACAGCGTTGTCATCGTGTTCATGGGGAGGCAATGGAATGCGTCGTGTTCATCGGGAGGCAACGGAACGCGTGGGAGCCAACCGGCTGGGTCAGAACGAAATGCGTGGTCGTGTTCATCGGGAGGGCTTGGACGGAACAGGCGATGGAAACGAGGCATGGCATACCGCACAACGGAGGAAACGGCCTTGTGTTCGACCGGCCACGTTCGAAACGGGGTCCTATTGATCGGGAGGGGCCTGGCGTACCGCAAAATGGAGGAAACGGACCTCCTATGGTCGAAAAGGGGGTCCTGTTGATCGGGAGGGGTGTGGCATACCGCAAAAGGGATGAAATGGACCTCCTACGGTCGAAACGAGGGTCCTGTTGATCGGGAGGGGTGTGGCGTACCGCAAAACGGACGAAACAGACCTCCTACGGTCGAAACGGGGGTCCTGTTGATCAGGAGGGGTGTGGCGTACCGCAAAAGGGACGAAATGGACCTCCTACGG